>NC_086451.1:478906760-479206760 GCF_028390025.1 Pseudophryne corroboree
CATCTCCATTGTTTACCTGAGGTGCCTTTTAGTTGTGCCTATTAAAATATGGAGAACAAAAATGTTGAGGTTCCAAAATTAGGGAAAGATCAAGATCCACTTCCACCTCGTGCTGAAGCTGCTGCCACTAGTCATGGCCGAGACGATGAAATGCCAGCAACGTCGTCTGCCAAGGCCGATGCTCAATGTCATAGTACAGAGCATGTAAAATCCAAAACACCAAATATCAGTAAAAAAAGGACTCCAAAATCTAAAATAAAATTGTCGGAGGAGAAGCGTAAACTTGCCAATATGCCATTTACCACACGGAGTGGCAAGGAACGGCTGAGGCCCTGGCCTATGTTCATGGCTAGTGGTTCAGCTTCACATGAGGATGGAAGCACTCAGCCTCTCGCTAGAAAAATGAAAAGACTCAAGCTGGCAAAAGCACCGCAAAGAACTGTGCGTTCTTCGAAATCCCAAATCCACAAGGAGAGTCCAATTGTGTCGGTTGCGATGCCTGACCTTCCCAACACTGGACGTGAAGAGCATGCGCCTTCCACCATTTGCACGCCCCCTGCAAGTGCTGGAAGGAGCACCCGCAGTCCAGTTCCTGATAGTCAGATTGAAGATGTCAGTGTTGAAGTACACCAGGATGAGGAGGATATGGGTGTTGCTGGCGCTGGGGAGGAAATTGACAAGGAGGATTCTGATGGTGAGGTGGTTTGTTTAAGTCAGGCACCCGGGGAGACACCTGTTGTCCGTGGGAGGAATAGGGCCGTTGACATGCCTGGTGAAAATACCAAAAAAATCAGCTCTTCGGTGTGGAAGTATTTCAACAGAAATGCGGACAACATTTGTCAAACCGTGTGTTGCCTTTGTCAAGCTGTAATAAGTAGGGGTAAGGACGTTAACCACCTCGGAACATCCTCCCTTATACGTCACCTGCAGCGCATTCATAATAAGTCAGTGACAAGTTCAAAAACTTTGGGCGACAGCGGAAGCAGTCCACTGACCAGTAAATCCCTTCCTCTTGTAACCAAGCTCATGCAAACCACCCCACCAACTCCCTCAGTGTCAATTTCCTCCTTCCCCAGGAATGCCAATAGTCCTGCAGGCCATGTCACTGGCAATTCTGACGAGTCCTCTCCTGCCTGGGATTCCTCCGATGCATCCTTGCGTGTAACGCCTACTGCTGCTGGCGCTGCTGTTGTTGCTGCTGGGAGTCGATGGTCATCCCAGAGGGGAAGTCGTAAGCCCACTTTTACTACTTCCACCAAGCAATTGACTGTCCAACAGTCCTTTGCGAGGAAGATGAAATATCACAGCAGTCATCCTGTTGCAAAGCGGATAACTGAGGCCTTGACAACTATGTTGGTGTTAGACGTGCGTCCGGTATCCGCCGTTAGTTCACAGGGAACTAGACAATTTATTGAGGCAGTGTGCCCCGTTACCAAATACCATCTAGGTTCCACTTCTCTAGGCAGGCGATACTGAGAATGTACACGGACGTCAGAAAAAGACTCACCAGTGTCCAAAAAAATGCAGTTGTACCCAATGTCCACTTAACCACGGACATGTGGACAAGTGGAGCAGGGCAGGGTCAGGACTATATGACTGTGACAGCCCACTGGGTAGATGTATGGACTCCCGCCGCAAGAACAGCAGCAGCGGCACCAGTAGCAGCATCT
The DNA here is from genome assembly GCF_028390025.1 of Pseudophryne corroboree. NCBI lineage: Eukaryota > Metazoa > Chordata > Amphibia > Anura > Myobatrachidae > Pseudophryne > Pseudophryne corroboree. The sequence continues at coordinate 478,908,431 of NC_086451.1, forward strand.
CGCAAACGCCAACTCTTTCCTAGGCAGGCTACGCTTTGTATCACCGGTTTCCAGAATACGCACACAGCTGAAAACCTCTTACGGCAACTGAGGAAGATCATCGCGGAATGGCTTACCCCAATTGGACTCTCCTGTGGATTTGTGGCATCGGACAACGCCAGCAATATTGTGTGTGCATTAAATATGGGTAAATTCCAGCACGTCCCATGTTTTGCACATACCTTGAATTTGGTGGTGCAGAATTTTTTAAAAAACGACAGGGGCGTGCAAGAGATGCTGTCGGTGGCCAGAAGAATTGCGGGACACTTTCGGCGTACAGGCACCACGTACAGAAGACTGGAGCACCACCAAAAACGCCTGAACCTGCCCTGCCATCATCTGAAGCAAGAAGTGGTAACGAGGTGGAATTCAACCCTCTATATGCTTCAGAGGTTGGAGGAGCAGCAAAAGGCCATTCAAGCCTATACAATTGAGCACGATATAGGAGGTGGAATGCACCTGTCTCAAGCGCAGTGGAGAATGATTTCAACGTTGTGCAAGGTTCTGCAACCCTTTGAACTTGCCACACGTGAAGTCAGTTCAGACACTGCCAGCCTGAGTCAGGTCATTCCCCTCATCAGGCTTTTGCAGAAGAAGCTGGAGGCATTGAAGGAGGAGCTAAAAGGGAGCGATTCCGCTAGGCATGTGGGACTTGTGGATGGAGCCCTTAATTCGCTTAACAAGGATTCACGGGTGGTCAATCTGTTGAAATCAGAGCACTACATTTTGGCCACCGTGCTCGATCCTAGATTTAAAACCTACCTTGGATCTCTCTTTCCGGCAGACACAAGTCTGCTGGGGTTCAAAGACCTGCTGGTGACAAAATTGTCAAGTCAAGCGGAACGCGACCTGTCAACATCTCCTCCTTCACATTCTCCCGCAACTGGGGGTGCGAGGAAAAGGCTCAGAATTCCGAGCCCACACGCTGGCGGTGATGCAGGGCAGTCTGGAGCGACTGCTGATGCTGACATCTGGTCCGGACTGAAGGAACTGACAACGATTATGGACATGTCGTCTACTGTCACTGCATATGATTCTCTCACCATTGAAAGAATGGTGGAGGATTATATGAGTGACCGCATCCAAGTAGGCACGTCAGACAGTCCGTACTTATACTGGCAGGAAAAAGAGGCAATTTGGAGGCCCTTGCACAAACTGGCTTTATTCTACCTAAGTTGCCCTCCCACAAGTGTGTACTCCGAAAGAGTGTTTAGTGCCGCCGCTCACCTTGTCAGCAATCGGCGTACGAGGTTACTTCCAGAAAATGTGGAGAAGATGATGTTCATTAAAATGAATTATAATCAATTCCTCCGTGGAGACATTGACCAGCAGCAATTGCCTCCACAAAGTACACAGGGAGCTGAGATGGTGGATTCCAGTGGGGACGAATTGATAATCTGTGAGGAGCGGGATGTACACGGTGATATATCGGAGGATGATGATGAGGTGGACATCTTGCCTCTGTAGAGCCAGTTTGTGCAAGGAGAGATTAATTGCTTCTTTTTCGGTGGGGGTCCAAACCAACCCGTCATTTCAGTCACAGTCGTGTGGCAGACCCTGTCACTGAAATGATGGGTTGGTTAAAGTGTGCATGTCCTGTTTATACAACATAAGGGTGGGTGGGAGGGCCCAAGGACAATTCCATCTTGCACCTCTTTTTTCTTTCATTTTTATTTGCGTCATGTGGTGTTTGGGGAGTGTTTTTTGGAAGGGCCATCCTGCGTGACACTGCAGTGCCACTCCTAGATGGGCCAGGTGTTTGTGTCGGCCACTAGGGTCGCTTAGCTTACTCACACAGCTACCTCATTGCGCCTCTTTTTTTCTTCTTTGCGTCATGTGCTGTTTGGGGAGTGTTTTTTGGAAGGGCCATCCTGCGTGACACTGCAGTGCCACTCCTAGATGGGCCAGGTGTTTGTGTCGGCCACTAGGGTCGCTTAGCTTACTCACACAGCTACCTCATTGCGCCTCTTTTTTTCTTCTTTGCGTCATGTGCTGTTTGGGGAGTGTTTTTTGGAAGGGCCATCCTGCGTGACACTGCAGTGCCACTCCTAGATGGGCCAGGTGTTTGTGTCGGCCACTAGGGTCGCTGAGCTTACTCACACAGCTACCTCATTGCGCCTCTTTTTTTCTTCTTTGCGTCATGTGCTGTTTGGGGAGTGTTTTTTGGAAGGGCCATCCTGCGTGACACTGCAGTGCCACTCCTAGATGGGCCAGGTGTTTGTGTCGGCCACTAGGGTCGCTTAGCTTACTCACACAGCTACCTCATTGCGCCTCTTTTTTTCTTCTTTGCGTCATGTGCTGTTTGGGGAGTGTTTTTTGGAAGGGCCATCCTGCGTGACACTGCAGTGCCACTCCTAGATGGGCCAGGTGTTTGTGTCGGCCACTAGGGTCGCTTAGCTTACTCACACAGCTACCTCATTGCGCCTCTTTTTTTCTTCTTTGCGTCATGTGCTGTTTGGGGAGTGTTTTTTGGAAGGGCCATCCTGCGTGACACTGCAGTGCCACTCCTAGATGGGCCAGGTGTTTGTGTCGGCCACTAGGGTCGCTTAGCTTACTCACACAGCTACCTCATTGCGCCTCTTTTTTTCTTCTTTGCGTCATGTGCTGTTTGGGGAGTGTTTTTTGGAAGGGCCATCCTGCGTGACACTGCAGTGCCACTCCTAGATGGGCCAGGTGTTTGTGTCGGCCACTAGGGTCGCTTAGCTTACTCACACAGCTACCTCATTGCGCCTCTTTTTTTCTTCTTTGCGTCATGTGCTGTTTGGGGAGTGTTTTTTGGAAGGGCCATCCTGCGTGACACTGCAGTGCCACTCCTAGATGGGCCAGGTGTTTGTGTCGGCCACTAGGGTCGCTGAGCTTACTCACACAGCTACCTCATTGCGCCTCTTTTTTTCTTCTTTGCGTCATGTGCTGTTTGGGGAGTGTTTTTTGGAAGGGCCATCCTGCGTGACACTGCAGTGCCACTCCTAGATGGGCCAGGTGTTTGTGTCGGCCACTAGGGTCGCTTAGCTTAGTCATCCAGCGACCTCGGTGCAAATTTTAGGACTAAAAATAATATTGTGAGGTGTGAGGTATTCAGAATAGACTGAAAATGAGTGGAAATTATGGTTTTTGAGGTTAATAATACTTTGGGATCAAAATGACCCCCAAATTCTATGATTTAAGCTGTTTTTTAGTGTTTTTTTGAAAAAAAACACCCGAATCCGACAAAAAAAATTCGGTGAGGTTTTGCCAAAACGCGGTCGAACCCAAAACACGGCCGCGGAACCGAACACAAAACCAAAACACAAAACCCGAAAAATTTCAAGTGCATATCTCTATTAAATAGCAGTACCACTGGACATATATGGAAGTGTCAGACAGGATGGCACTTTAAATAAAAATGTCCCCAAACAGCACACGATGCAAAGAAAAAAAAAGAGGTGCAGATGGAATTGTCCTTGGGCCCTCCCACCCACCCATATGTTGTATAAACAGGACATGCACACTTTAACAAACCCATCATTTCAGCGACAGGGTCTGCCACACGACTGTAGCTGAAATGACTGGTTGGTTTGGGCCCCCACCAAAAAAAGAAGCAATCAATCTCTCCTTGCTCAAACTGGCTCTACAGAGGCAAGATTTTTACCTCATCCTCCGATTCCTCACCCCTTTCACTGTGTACATTCCCCTCCTCACAGATTATTAATTCATCCCCACTGGAATCCACCATCACAGGTCCCTACTTTCTGGAGGCAATTGCTGGTAAAGGTCTTCCCGGAGGAATTTATAATTAATTTTGATGAACATCATCTTCTCCACATTTTGTGGAAGTAACCTTGTACGCCGATCGCTTACAAGGTTACCGGCTGCACTAAACACTCTTTCGGAGTACACACTGGAGGGTGGGCAACTTTGGAAAAATAAAGCCAGTTTGTGCAAGGGCATCCAAATTACCTCTTTTTCCTGCCAGTATACATACGGACTGTCTGACATGCCTACTTGGATGCTGTCACTTATATAATCCTCCACCATTCTGTCAATGGTGACAGAATCATATGCAGTGACAGTAGACGACATGTCAGTAATCGTTGGCAGGTTCTTCAGTCTGGACCAGATGTCAGCTTTCGCTCCTGACTGCCCTGCATCACCACCAGCGGGTGGGCTAGGAAATCTTATCCTTTTCCTTGCAGCCCTAGTGGCGGGAGAAATTGAAGGAGGAGCTGTTGACGGGTCACGTTCCGCTTGAGTTGACAATTTACTCACCAGTAGGTCTTTGCACCTCTGCAGACTTGTGTCTGCTGGAAAGAGAGATACAACGTAGGCTTTAAACCTAGGATCAAGCACGGTGGCCAAAATGTAGTGCTCTGATTTCAACAGATTGACCACCCTTGAATCCTGGCCAGTGTCGGACTGGAGCATGTAGGGCCCGCCGGGGGAATGCAGTGATAGGGGCCCATACTTAAGGGTGTGGCCAGACTACAAAGGGGGTGTGGCCAGCCTCCACAGAGTCTTGAAAAACACAATAGTCTAGTGCAGTGTAATGCAACATATCTACCATGTATAATACAAGTGCACAGTCTGGAACCTGATCCCTAGAGGAAGGAGTGGGCAATCAGGCAGTGGGGCCCACTGGTGGTTTCCCTGGTACACCTGTGGGCCAGTCCGACCCTGATCCTGGCAAAGCGAATGAAGGGCTCCATCCACAAGTCCCAAATACTTTATGGAATCGCTCCATCTTAGTTCCTACTTAAATTTGTCCAGCTGCTTCTGCAAAAGCCTGATGAGGGGAATGACCTGACTCAGGCTGGCAGTGTCTGAACTGACTTCCCGTGTGGCAAGTTCGAAGGGTTGGAGAACCTTGCACAAGACAGAAATCATTCTCCACTGCGCTTGAGTCAGGTGCATTCCCCCTCCTTTGCCTATATCGTAGGCAGATGTATAGGCTTGAATGGCCTTTTGCTGCTCCTCCATCCTCTGAAGCATGTAGAGGGTTGAATTCCACCTCGTTACCACCTCTTGCTTCAGATGATGGCAGGACAGGTTCAGGACTGTTTGCTGGTGCTCCAGTCTTCGGCACGCGGTGGCTGAATGCCGAAAGTGGCCCGCAATTCTTCGGGCCACCGACAGCATCTCTTGCACGCCCCTGTCGTTTTTTAAATAATTCTGCACCACCAAATTCAATGTATGTGCAAAACATGGGACGTGCTGGAATTTGCCCAGATGTAATGCACGCACAATATTGGTGGCGTTGTCCGATGTCACAAATCCCCAGGAGAGTCCAATTGGGGTAAGCCATTCTGAGATGATGTTCCTCAGTTTCCGTAAGAGGTTGTCAGCTGTGTGCCTCTTATGGAAAGCGGTGATACAAAGCGTAGCCTGCCTAGGAACGAGTTGGCGTTTGCGAGATGCTGCTACTGGTGCCGCCGCTTCTGTTCTTGCTGCGGGAGGCAATACATCTACCCAATGGGCTGTCACAGTCATATAGTCCTGAGTCTGCCCTGCTCCACTTGTCCACATGTCCGTGGTTAAGTGGACATTGGGGGTCATTCCGAGTTGTTCGCTCGTTATTTTTTTCTCGCAACGGAGCGATTAGTCGCTAATGCGCATGTGCAATGTCCGCAGTGCGACTGCGCCAAGTAAATTTGCTATGCAGTTAGGTATTTTACTCACGGCATTACGAGGTTTTTTCTTCGTTCTGGTGATCGGAGTGTGATTGACAGTAAGTGGGTGTTTCTGGGCGGAAACTGGCCGTTTTATGGGTGTGTGCGAAAAAACGCTACCGTTTCTGGGAAAAACGCGGGAGTGGCTGGAGAAACGGAGGAGTGTCTGGGCGAACGCTGGGTGTGTTTGTGATGTCAAACCAGGAACGACAAGCACTGAACTGATCGCACTGGCAGAGTAAGTCTCGACCTACTCAGAAACTGCACAGAGAAGTCTTTTCGCAATATTGCGAATCTTTCGTTCGCAATTTTTATAAGCTAAGATTTACTCCGAGTAGGCGGCGGCTTAGCGTGTGCAAAGCTGCTAAAAGCAGCTTGCGAGCGAACAACTCGGAATGACCACCATTGGGTACAACTGCATTTTTTAGGACACTGGTGACTCTTTTTCTGACGTCTGTGTACATTTTCGGTATCGCCTGCCTAGAGAAATGGAACCTAGATGGTATTTGGTACCGGGAACACAGTACCTCAAACAAGTCTGTAGTTGCCTGTGAATTAACGGTGGATAACGGAAACACGTTTCTCACCGCCCAGGCTGCCAAGGCCTGAGTTATCCGCTTTGCAGCAGGATGACTGCTGTGATATTTCATCTTCCTCGCAAAGGACTGTTGGACAGTCAATTGCTTACTGGAAGTAGTACAAGTGGTCTTCCGACTTCCACTCTGGGATGACGATCGACTCCCAGCAGCAACAACAGCAGCGCCAGCAGCAGTAGGCGTTACAATCAAGGATGCATCGGAGGAATCCCACGCAGGAGAGGACTCGTCAGACTTGCCAGTGACATGGCCTGCAGGACTATTGGCTTTCCTGTGTAAGGAGGAAATTGACACTGAGGGAGTTGGTGGTGTGGTTTGCACGAGCTTGGTTACAAGAGAAAGGGATTTAGTGGTCAGTGGACTGCTTCCGCTCTCATCCAAAGTTTCCAAAGTTTTTGAACTTGTCACTGACTTATGATGAATGTGCTGCAGGTGACTTATAAGAGAGGATGTTCCGAGGTGGTTAACGTCCTTACCCCTACTTATTACAGCTTGACAAAGGCAACACACGGCTTGACACCTGTTGTCCGCATTTGTGTTAAAATAATTCCACACCGAAGAGGTGATTTTTTTTGTAATTTGACCAGGCATGTCAATGGCCATATTCATCCCACGGACAACCGGTGTCTTCCCGGGTGCCTGACTTAAACAAACCACCTCACCATCAGAATCCTCCTTGTCTATTTCCTCCTCAGCGCCAGCAACACCCATATCCTCATCCTGGTGTACTTCAACAGTGACATCTTCAATTTGACTATCAGGAACTGGACTGCGGGTGCTCCTTCCAGCACTTGCAGGGGGCGTGCAAATGGTGGAAGGCGCCACATCTTCCCGTCCAGTGTTGGGAAGGTCAGGCATCGCAGCCGACACAATTGGACTTTCCTTGGGGATTTGTGATTTAGAAGAACGCACAGTTCTTTGCTGTGCTTTTGCCAGCTTAAGTCTTTTCATTTTTCTAGCAGGAGGATGAGTGCTTCCATCCTCAGGTGAAGCTGAACCACTAGCCATGAACATATGCCAGGGCCTCAGCCGTTCCTTGCCACTCCGTGTCGTAAATGGCATATTGGCAAGTTTACGCTTCTCCTCAGACGCTTTTAATTTTGATTTTTGGGTCATTTTACTGAACTTTTGTTTTTTGGATTTTACATGCTCTCTACTATGACATTGGGCATCGGCCTTGGCAGACGACGTTGATGGCATTTCATCGTCTCGGCCATGACTAGTGGCAGCAGCTTCAGCACGAGGTGGAAGTGGATCTTGATCTTTCTCTATTTTACCCTCCACATTTTTGTTCTCCATTTTTTAATGTGTGGAATTATATGCCAGTATCAATAGCAATGGCCTACTACTATATATACTGCGCACAACTGAAATGCACCACAGGTATGGATGGATAGTATACTTGATGACACAGAGGTAGGTAGAGCAGTGGCCTACTGTACCGTACTGCTATATATTATATACTGGTGGTCAGCAAACTGTGCAAAACTAAAATGCACCACAGGTATGGATGTATAGTATACTTGACCACACAGAGGTAGGTAGAGCAATGGCCTACTGTACCGTACTGCTATATATTATATACTGGTGGTCAGCAAAATGATGCACTGTCCTCCTACTATATATATACTGCGCACAACTTAAATGCACCACAGGTATGGATGTATAGTATACTTGACGACACAGAGGTAGGTAGAGCAGTGGCCTACTGTACCGTACTGCTATATATTATCTACTGGTGGTCAGCAAACTGTGCAAAACTGAAATGCACCACAGGTATGGATGGATAGTATACTTGACGACACAAAGGTAGGTAGAGCAGTGGCCTACTGTACCGTACTGCTATATATTATATACTGGTGGTCAGCAAACTGTGCAAAACTGAAATGCACCATAGGTATGGATGGATAGTATACTTGACGACACAGAGGTAGGTAGAGCAGTGGCCTTCTGTACCGTACTGCTATATATTATATACTGGTGGTCAGCAAAATTATGCACTGTACTCCTACTATATACTACAATGCAGCACAGATATGGAGCGTTTTTCAGGCAGAGAACGTATAATACTGGTGGTCACTGGTCAGCAAAACTCTGCACTGTACTCCTCCTATAAAATACTGGTGGTCCCCAGTCCCCACAATAAAGCAGTGTGAGCACAGATATATGCAGCACACTGAGCACAGATATGGAGCGTTTTTCAGGCAGAGAACGTATAATACTGGTGGTCACTGGTCAGCAAAACTCTGCACTGTACTCCTCCTACAGATGTAGCCACCTTTATCTTGACTGTTTCTCCGCCGAGACGGGCGTTTAGTCACGCTAATGCGATAGCTGAGTTTAATCACAGGCAGGCGCGTTGAGGCGATCTAGATACTCATCATGCATTACACATCTCCACCACTGTGTGGCTAATGCTCCACTAATCCAGTACTTTCGATCGTACAGTATAGCGGCGGATTGATCTACAGCTCTGGCAATACTGTAGGCGTAACGGGAGGCGGTGGAAAAAGTATGGAGTACTGTACTGTATGTATATGGAGACGCAACTACAGTAATTGTGTAAAAGGAAGAATGTACAGTACAATGTATAAACACCGTGCTTTTAAAATATATGAGCGTCTGAGTTCGCTAATGCATAATGGGAATGGAGGACTAGCAGGAGGCGGAGGAAAACACCGTGCTTTACAAATGCGAGCGTCCGAGTCCTCTAAGGCATAAACCAACAGCAATGGGGCGGGGGCCGGCCGCTGTTTGCAGTACTTTCACACATGAAATTGGAAATCTCTCATGAGGCGTCGTGGGCTAGGGGTGAAGGCTCCCACCTCCCTCGCTGGGGGTCCAGGGTTCGAGACCTGATGTGCTTTCTTTCTTTCTTTTTTTTTTTTTTTTTTCTGTAATAATGCACTGTATTATTTTATTTACATTGTAAGACAGTCAATGGAAGGATGCACACAGGTTTCACATAAATCAAAGTACATCTGCAGGAGCGATTCTTTACGCTAAATGCACCTAAACAGCGGGAATGAAATGAGTGTATTCTGACGCTACCAACTGAGCAAAACAGTACTGTAGATCTTCAGCGTTTGTGTATTGCACAGGACCTGAATTTCCTCCCTGTGCAGGCCCCCAGGGGGGAAGGGCGATGGGGGTAGGAGGGAGACGATGGAAAATACTGTGCCTTTGAAATGCAATTACATGAGCGTCCGAGTACACTACGGCATACTGTAAACCAACACCAATGGGAAGGAAGTGCCAACCTTATTTTTAATGTGTTCCCGTGACATTCACTGTAACATTTTTTTTTTCTCTCCAATACAGTACATCCAATGGAAGGATGCACACAGGTTTCACATAAATCAAAGTACATCTGCAGGAGCGATTCTTTACGCTAAATGCAACCTACAGTACAGTACTGTAAGTGAGCAAAACAGTACTACAGTGGGCGTTTGTGTATTGCACATGACCTGCATTTGCATTCCCTCCCTGTCTACTGCATGATCTGTGCAGGCTCCCATGGGGGAAGGGCAACAGGCTAGCAGGAGGCGGAGGAAAACACCGTGCTTTACAAATGCGAGCGTCCGAGTCCTCTAAGGCATAAACCAACAGCAATGGGGCGGGGGCCGGCCGCTGTTTGCAGTACTTTCACACATGAAATTGGAAATCTCTCATGAGGCGTCGTGGGCTAGGGGTGAAGGCTCCCACCTCCCTCGCTGGGGGTCCAGGGTTCGAGACCTGATGTGCTTTCTTTCTTTCTTTTTTTTTTTTTTCTGTAATAATGCACTGTATTATTTTATTTACATTGTAAGACAGTCAATGGAAGGATGCACACAGGTTTCACATAAATCAAAGTACATCTGCAGGAGCGATTCTTTACGCTAAATGCACCTAAACAGCGGGAATGAAATGAGTGTATTCTGACGCTACCAACTGAGCAAAACAGTACTGTAGATCTTCAGCGTTTGTGTATTGCACAGGACCTGAATTTCCTCCCTGTGCAGGCCCCCAGGGGGGAAGGGCGATGGGGGTAGGGGGGAGACGATGGAAAATACTGTGCCTTTGAAATGCAATTACATGAGCGTCCGAGTACACTACGGCATACTGTAAACCAACACCAATGGGAAGGAAGTGCCAACCTTATTTTTAATGTGTTCCCGTGACATTCACTGTAACATTTTTTTTCTTCTCTCCAATACAGTACATCCAATGGAAGGATGCACACAGGTTTCACATAAATCAAAGTACATCTGCAGGAGCGATTCTTTACGCTAAATGCAACCTACAGTACAGTACTGTAAGTGAGCAAAACAGTACTACAGTGGGCGTTTGTGTATTGCACATGACCTGCATTTGCATTCCCTCCCTGTCTACTGCATGATCTGTGCAGGCTCCCATGGGGGAAGGGCAACAGGCTAGCAGGAGGCGGAGGAAAACACCGTGCTTTACGCCTGGTCCTGGTGCAAAAAATAAGGGGGACAAAAAAGCGTAGGGGTTCCCCATATTTTTTGAATCAGCACTGGGCTCCACTAGCTGGACAGATAATGCACAGCCGGGGGAGACTTTTATACCGGTCCCTGCGGCCATGGAATTAAATACCCAACTAGTCACACCTGGCCGGAGTACCCTGGAGGAGTGGGGGCCCCTTAAATCAAGGGGACCCCCCCTCCAGCCACTCGATTATCTCTATCACCCCTGTGTATTGTAGCTAGGGGATTGTGACGCTCCTTCAGCATTGCCCCGTAGCCTGCAAAATCTGTGCTGTTATTTGCTCCATAGCTGAGTGCCTCCTAGGAGCTAGGAGTCACAGGCAGTAGCCATTTCAATTGAGTCTGCCCTGCTATAGAATTGTATGTGTACATTACCGTACGGTGCATAGAACCTTTACAGTAGAAACTCTCCTGCAGCTTTGGCCTGCTTTACTGTATGTACTGTAAAACTTGTGTTTTGTCAGTTTGCTATGCGACCGAGCCCGGTGTAACGTACTGTAATGTGCATAGACCTCGCTTACAGTATCTCTGTGTATTTTGGCTAGGGGATTGTGACGCTCCTTCAGCATCGCCCCGTAGCCTGCACAGCTTATGCCATTTCTCATTCCATACCCAACTGCTGCCTGCCACGAGGTGGGGGTTCAGGAGGTGGGGGTTCATGGGTAGTGGTCGTTTTGACAGTGTGCTATGCGATTGAGTCCGGTGTACCGTAATACTGTATGCAATCCTACAGTAGCTTATCCCTATCTCCCCTGTGTATTTTGGTTAGGGGATTGTGACGCTCCTTCAGCATTGCCACATAACCTGCACAAGGGTTCAGGGGCGGCGGCCATTTTGCCAGTGTGCTACAGTATGTGATCGAGTCCGGTGTACCATAATGTGCATACTGTGTATTTTAGCTAGGGGATTGTGACGCTCCTTCAGCATTGCCCCATAGTCTGTACAATCTGGACTATTACTTGCTCCGTAGCCTAGGGCCTCTGTGGGGCAAGGAGTCATAGGTGGTAGCCATTTCTATTCAGTCTGCCCAGCTACAGAATTGTATGTGTACTGTACGGAGCATAGAACCTTAACCTGCATAGAACCTGCACATTATGGTACACCGGACTCGATCGCATAGAACCGCTCATGCAGCTATGCCCTGGTTTACAGTATGTGAATAAAAAAAATAATAAAGTGTCTGAAAAAAACTAACATGCATTCGTACTTAAGGAATCGAACCCTGGACTCTGAGTATAGGAAGCGAAACACTTCACCACTTCGCCGCAGACAAATGTATAAATCCGTTGGTTTTGATTATGCTGTAATGGCTACGGGATTAGGACGATAACATACTGTAAAAAATTCCTAATCTTGAGAGGCAATAGTGAACTTGTAACACACATCCATTTGCGACAGTGTACACTACTGGTTTTACAGTACTGTATGTTTTGTCTGCGGGACTTGGACGCTCACATACAGTATTCATAAAGTATTGTAGATGGATCATATACTGTATGCTGTACTATTTGCGTCGGTGTCGTATATACAGTACTGTATTAAATAATGCAGCGTAATGAGTACAGTATTTACTGTATGCAGCGTAATGAGACGCCTTAGTAAAGTAGTCCTTATTATGTATTTCAGTATTGTATTTTACGGGAGACCACACGCATGCGCAGTGGTGATTGTAAAAAGCGACATCTGGTGGCTGATCGCAGGTATTACACGTAAAGGTAACGCCAAACGTCAAATGTCTGTCTCCGTGCGATTAGATAGCGTCTCTGTGACTAGGCGCGCCTCGCTACGCCCCAGTACGCTGCGTATGGTCGAACGGGACAAACGCCGCAGCCACTCAAGATAAAGGTGGCTACATCTGTATATAATACTGCTGGTCCCCAGTCCCCACAATAAAGCAGTGTGAGCACAGATATGGAGCGTTTTTCAGGCAGAGAACGTATAATACTGGTGGTCACTGGTCAGCAAAACTCTGCACTGTCCTCCTACTATATAATACTGGTAGTCCCCACAATAAAGCAGTGTGAGCACAGATATATGCAGCACACTGAGCACAGATATGGAGCGTTTTTCAGGCAGACAACGTATACTGGTGGTCACTGGTCAGCAAAACTCTGCACTGTACTCCTCCTATATAATACTGCTGCTCCCCAGTCCCCACAATAAAGCAGTGTGAGCACAGATATATGCAGCACACTGAGCTCAGATATGGAGCGTTTTTCAGGCAGAGAACGTATAATACTGGTGGTCACTGGTCAGCAAAACTCTGCACTGTACTCCTCCTATATACCCAGTCCCCACAATAAAGCAGTGAGCACAGATATTTGCAGCCCCCTGAACAAAACTGAGAGGACGCCAGCCACGTCCTCTCACTATAATTTCCAATGCACGAGTGAAAAATGGCGGCGACGCGCGGTTGCTTATATAGAATCCGAATCTCGCGAGAATCCGACAGCGGGATGATGACGTTCGGGCGCGCTCGGGTTAACCGAGCAATACGGGAGAATCCAAGTATGCCTCGGACCCGTGTAAAATGGGTGAAGTTCGGGTGGGTTCGGATTCCGAAGAACCGAACCCGCTCATCACTAGTTCTTTTCTGTGCTTTTTCCAGCTTAACTCTTTTAATTTTTCTAGCAGGAGGATGAGGGCTTCGATCGTCATGTGAAGCTGAACCACTAGCCATGAACGTAAATGGCATATTGGCAAGTTTACGTTTCTCCTCAGACGATATAAATTTCTCATTTTGGGTCTTTTTACTGAACTTTGGATTTTTGGATTTTACATGCCCTCTACTATCACATTGGGCATCGGCCTTGGCAGACGACGTTGATGGCATTTCATCGTCTATGTCATGACTAGTGGCAGCAGCTTCAGCACTAGGAGGAAGTGGTTCTTGATCTTTCCCTATTTTATCCTCCAAATTTTTGTTCTCCATTATTTTTCGGGAGTTATATAACACAATATGCGGCACAGGACTGACTGATGGCTGATGCACAGGACACTACCACTGGTCTGATGCAGGACAACACAGCAACACTGTAAGGGACCTGTTGTTGTTGTTGTTGTTGTTGTTGTTGTTGTTGTTGTTGTTGTTGTTGTTGTTGTTGTTGTTGTTGTTGTTGTTGTTGTTGTTATTATAATACTGTAGCAGTGGACATATAGCAGCAGCGTATAACACTGTGACTGCCTGGTCACTGGAATGACTGACGGCTGATGCACAGGACACTACCACTGGTCTGATGCAGCACAATACACCACCACTGAACTGATGCAGCACAACACAGCAGCAATGTAATGGACATATGGCAGCAAGAGGACACAAACACTGTGACTGCCTGGTCACTGGAATGACTGATGGTTGATGCACAGGACACTACCACTGGTCTGATGCAGTACAATACACCACCACTGAACTGATGCAGCACAACACAGCAGCAATGGACATATGGCAGCAAGAGGACACAACCACTGTGACTGGACAAATACAGCACAAGACACGGACACTGAGAGAACGGAGACACGTCCTCTCTCTACACTCTCCAATGCCGGAGTGAAAATGGCGGGGACGCGTGGCTCCTTATATGGTATCCAAACCCCACAAGAATCCGACAGCGGGATGATGACGTTTTGCCTCGTCCTGGTTTCCGAGTCAGGTGGGAAAACCCGAGCCTGGCTCGGATCCGGGTTTGAATGATAAAGTCCGGTAGGGTTCGGTTCTCAGAGAACCGAACCCGCTCATCCCTAACAATATGTGGGTGCAACATGAGCAATACTGAAACAGCAAACTGGTGTAAGCTGGAGCAGATTGCTGTGAATCAATTACTGAGCAGGTTACTGGCACGGAGGAAGAATGCTACAGAGCAAATACTGGAACAATTAATGAACAGAAAGCAGGAATGCAAAACAGAACCAGGGGCCGAGGTTCTGATCTTCAGGGAGAGAAGTTGTACTGGCAATGTGCTGTCAGCAGTTGCTGGTTTAAATAGAGCATCTTAACAGTGATAGGCTGGATGAATCGTGTGACCAGAGTTTCTGGAGACTGATTTAGCAGAGTGGATCATGTGATACTGTCCAAGATGGCGGCACCCATGATGAAGAACAGTGGGATCCACTGGGAGTAGAACACCAGGCACATTTATAGAGGAGTGACCACAAGTCGCAGGTGACCAGCAGAGGTATAGATAGCAGTAAGGAACAGGGACCTTGAACCCTACATGTGATAGTCATCTTGTATCTCTGATTGCTGTTCCAGCTAAGTCATTCCTTCCTTGGACACATGCCTGAAGTATTTTAGGTCATATATGTTTATTAGTGATGAGCGGGTTCGGTTCCTCGGAATCCGAACCCGCCCGAACTTCACCTTTTTTTTACACGGGTCCGAGCGACTCGGATCCTCCCGCCTTGCTCGGTTAACCCGAGCGCGCCCAAACGTCATCATCCCGCTGTCGGATTCTCGCGAGACTCGGATTCTATATAAGGAGCCGCGCGTCGCCGCCATTTTTCACACGTGCATTGAGATTGATAGGGAGAGGACGTGGCTGGCGTCCTCTCCGTTGTATTAGAAAAAAAAAAACTGAGTGACTTAGTTTTAATTGTGGGGAGGATTGGGGACGGGGAGCAACTGTTAGGGAGTACAGTGCAGGGTTTTGAGTTTAATCCGTTGTTTCTCTGCCTGAAAAAAAACGCTCCACCATATCTGTGCTCACTCAGTGTGCTGCACTGCTGCATGATATATCTGTGCTGAGTGCACTGCTCACACTGCCTAATTGTGGGGACTGGGGAGCAGTTATAGCAGGAGTACAGTGCACAGTTTTGCTGACAGTGACCACCAGTCCAGTATACGTTTGTCTGCCTGAAAAACACTGTGGTGTTTTTTTTTTTCTTTCTTCATGCTAGTTTGTTTAGCAGTCTGCTGACAGTGTCCACCAGGTCCGTTATACAGTATATTATATATATAATTAAGCACTAAGCAGCAGTACGGTAGGCCACGGCTGTACCTACCTCTGTGTCGTCACTCGTCGTCCATAAGTATAAGTAATACTATACTATCCATCCATCTACATTGTATACCTGTGGTGTTTTTTTTTTTTCTTTCTTCATACTAGTTTGTTTAGCAGTCTGCTGACAGTGTCCACCAGGTCCGTTATACAGTATATCATATATATAAGCACTAAGCAGCAGTACGGTAGGCCACGGCTGTACCTACCTCTGTGTCGTCAGTGCACTCGTCGTCCATAAGTATAAGTAATACTATACTATCCATCCATCTACATTGTATACCTGTGGTGTTTTTTTTTTTCTTTCTTCATACTAGTTTGTTTAGCAGTCTGCTGACAGTGTCCACCAGGTCCGTTATACAGTATATCGTATATATAAGCACTAAGCAGCAGTACGGAAGGCCACGGCTGTACCTACCTCTGTGTCGTCACTCGTCGTCCATAAGTATAAGTAATACTATACTATCCATCCATCTACATTGTATACCTGTGGTGGCTTTTAGTTGTGCGCAAAATATGGAGAACAAAAATGTGGAGGTTAAAAAAATAGGGAAAGATCAAGATCCACTTCCACCTCGTGCTGAAGCTGCTGCCACTAGTCATGGCCGAGACGATGAAATGCCATCAACGTCGTCTGCCAAGGCCGATGCCCAATGTCATAGTACAGAGCATGTAAAATCCAAAACACAAAAGATCAGTAAAAAAATAACCCAAAAATCAAAATTAAAAGCGTCTGAGGAGAAGCGTAAACTTGCCAATATGCCATTTACGACACGGAGTGGCAAGGAACGGCTGAGGCCCTGGCCTATGTTCATGGCTAGTGGTTCAGCTTCACATGAGGATGGAAGCACTCATCCTCTCGCTAGAAAAAAGAAAAGACTTGCGGCAAAAGCACAGCAAATAACTGTGCGTTCTTCGAAATCACAAATCCCAAAGGAGAGTCCAATTGTGTCGGTTGCGATGCCTGACCTTCCCAACACTGGACAGGAAGAGCTTGCGCCTTCCACCATTTGCACGCCCCCTGCAAGTGTTGAAAGGAGCACCCGCAGTCCAGTTCCTGATAGTGAAATTGAAGATGTCAGTGTTGAAGTACACCAGGATGAGGATATGGGTGTTGCTTGGGCTGGGGAGGAAATTGACAAGGAGGATTCTGATGGTAAGGTGGTTTGTTTAAGTCAGGCACCCGGGGAGACACCTGTTGTCCGTGGGAGGAATATGGCCATTGACATGCCTGGTGAAAATACCCAAAAAATCAGCTCTTCAGTGTGGAAGTATTTCAACAGAAATGCGGACAACAGGTGTCAAGCCGTGTGTTGCCTTTGTCAAGCTGTAATAACTAGGGGTAAGGACGTTAACCACCTCGGAACATCCTCCCTTATACGTCACCTGCAGCGCATTCATAATAAGTCAGTGACAAGTTCAAAAACTTTGGGCGACAGCGGAAGCAGTCCACTGACCAGTAAATCCCTTCCTCTTGTAACCAAGCTCACGCAAACCACACCACCAACTCCCTCAGTGTCAATTTCCTCCTTACCCAGGAAAGCCAATAGTCCTGCAGGCCATGTCACTGGCAAGTCTGACGAGTCGTCTCCTGCCTGGGATTCCTCCGATGCATCCTTGAGTGTAATGCCTACTGCTGCTGGCGCTGCTGTTGTTGCTGCTGGGAGTCGATCGTCATCCCAGAGGGGAAGTCGGAAGACCACTTGTACTACTTCCAGTAAGCAATTGACTGTCCAACAGTCCTTTGCGAGGAAGATGAAATATCACAGCAGTCATCCTGCTGCAAAGCGGATAACTGAGGCCTTGACAACTATGTTGGTGTTAGACGTGCGTCCGGTATCCGCCGTTAGTTCACAGGGAACTAGACAATTTATTGAGGCAGTGTGCCCCCGTTACCAAATACCATCTAGGTTCCACTTCTCTAGGCAGGCGATACCGAGAATGTACACGGACGTCAGAAAAAGACTCACCAGTGTCCTAAAAAATGCAGTTGTACCCAATGTCCACTTAACCACGGACATGTGGACAAGTGGAGCAGGGCAGACTCAGGACTACATGACTGTGACAGCCCACTGGGTAGATGTATTGCCTCCCGCTGCAAGAACAGCAGCGGCGGCACCAGTAGCAGGATCTCGCAAACGCCAACTCGTTCCTAGACAGGCTACGCTTTGTATCACCGCTTTCCAGAATACGCACACAGCTGAAAACCTCTTACGGCAACTGAGGAAGATCATCGCAGAATGGCTTACCCCAATTGGACTCTCCTGGGGATTTGTGACATCGGACAACGCCAGCAATATTGTGCGTGCATTACATCTGGGCAAATTCCAGCACGTCCCATGTTTTGCACATACCTTGAATTTGGTGGTGCAGAATTATTTAAAAAACGACAGGGGCGTGCAAGAGATGCTGTCGGTGGCCAGAAGAATTGCGGTCCACTTTCGGCGTGCAGGCACCGCGTACAGAAGACTGGAGCACCACCAAAAAAACCTGAACCTGCCCTGCCATCATCTGAAGCAAGAGGTGGTAACGAGGTGGAATTCAACCCTCTATATGTTTCAGAGGATGGAGGAGCAGCAAAAGGCCATTCAAGCCTATACATCTGGCCACGATATAGGCAAAGGAGGTGGAATGCACCTGTCTCAAGCGCAGTGGAGAATGATTTCAACGTTGTGCAAGGTTATGCTGCCCTTTGAACTTGCCACACGTGAAGTCAGTTCAGACACTGCCAGCCTGAGTCAGGTCATTCCCCTCATCAGGCTTTTGCAGAAGAAGCTGGAGGCATTGAAGGAGGAGCTAAAACAGAGCGATTCCGCTAGGCATGTGGGACTTGTGGATGGAGCCCTTCATTCGCTTAACCAGGATTCACGTGTGGTCAATCTGTTGAAATCAGAGCACTACATTTTGGCCACCGTGCTCGATCCTAGATTTAAAACCTACGTTGGATCTCTCTTTCCGGCAGACACAAGTCTGCAGGGGTTTAAAGAACTGCTGGTGAGAAAATTGTCAAGTCAAGCGGAACGCGACCTGTCAACATCTCCTCCTTCACATTCTCCCGCAACTGGGGGTGCGAGGAAAAGGCTACGAATTCCGAGCCCACCCGCTGGCGGTGATGCAGGGCAGTCTGGAGCGACTGCTGATGCTGACATCTGGTCCGGACTGAAGGACCTGCCAACGATTACTGACATGTCGTCTACTGTCACTGCATATGATTCTCTCACCATTGAAAGAATGGTGGAGGATTATATGAGTGACCGCATCCAAGTAGGCACGTCAGACAGTCCGTACGTATACTGGCAGGGAAAAGAGGCAATTTGGAGGCCCTTGCACAAACTGGCTTTATTCTACCTAAGTTGCCCTCCCTCCAGTGTGTACTCCGAAAGAGTGTTTAGCGCCGCCGCTCACCTTGTCAGCAATCGGCGTATGAGGTTACTTCCAGAAAATGTGGAGAAGATGATGTTCATTAAAATGAATTATAATCAATTACTCCATGGAGACATTCACCAGCAGCAATTGCCTCCAGAAAGTACACGGGGATCTGAGATGGTGGATTCCAGTGGGGACGAATTAATAATCTGTGAGGAGGGGGATGTACACAGTAAAAGGGGTGATGAATCGGACGATGATGATGAGGTGGACATCTTGCCTCTGTATTGCCAGTTTGTGCAAGGAGAGATTGATTGCTTCTTTTTTGGTGGGGGCCCAAACCAACCAGTCATTTCAGTCACAGTCGTGTGGCAGACCCTGTCGCTGAAATGATGGGTTGGTTAAAGTGTGCATGTCCTGTTTATACAACATAAGGGTGGGTGGGAGGGCCCAAGGACGATTCCATCTTGCACCTCTTTTTTCTTTCATTTTTCTTTGCGTCATGTGCTGTTTGGGGAGTATTTTTTAGAAGGGCCATCCTGCCTGACACTGCAGTGCCACTCCTAGATGGGCCAGGTGTTTGTGTCGGCCACTTGGGTCACTTATCTTACTCACACAGCTACCTCATTGCACCTCTTTTTTTTCTTCTTTGCGTCATGTGCTGTTTGGGGAGTAGTTTTTGGAAGGGCCATCCTGCCTGACACTGCAGTGCCACTCCTAGATGGGCCAGGTGTTTGTGTCGGCCACTTGGGTCGCTTATCTTACTCACACAGCTACCTCATTGCACCTCTTTTTTTTCTTCTTTGCGTCATGTGCTGTTTGGGGAATAGTTTTTGGAAGGGCCATCCTGCCTGACACTGCAGTGCCACTCCTAGATGGGCCAGGTGTTTGTGTCGGCCACTTGGGTCGCTTATCTTACTCACACAGCTACCTCATTGCGCCTCTTTTTTTTCTTCTTTGCGTCATGTGCTGTTTGGGGAGTAGTTTTTGGAAGGGCCATCCTGCCTGACACTGCAGTGCCACTCCTAGATGGGCCAGGTGTTTGTGTCGGCCACTTGGGTCGCTTATCTTACTCACACAGCTACCTCATTGCGCCTCTTTTTTTTCTTCTTTGCGTCATGTGCTGTTTGGGGAGTATTTTTTGGAAGGGCCATCCTGCCTGACACTGCAGTGCCACTCCTAGATGGGCCAGGTGTTTGTGTCGGCCACTTGTGTCGCTTAGCTTAGCCATCCAGCGACCTAGGTGCAAATTTTAGGACTAAAAATAATATTGTGAGGTGTGAGGTGTGAGGTGTTCAGAATAGACTGAAAATGAATGGAAATTATGGTTATTGAGGTTAATAATACTATGGGATCAAAATGACCCCCAAATTCTATGATTTAAGCTGTTTTTTAGGGTTTTTTGTAAAAAAACACCCGAATCCAAAACACACCCGAATCCGACAAAAAAAATTCGGTGAGGTTTTGCCAAAACGCGTTCGAACCCAAAACACGGCCACGGAACCGAACCCAAAACCAAAACACAAAACCCGAAAAATTTCAGGTGCACATCTCTAGTTTGTTTATCATGCCATATACTTTCTTTTTTTTATTATTTAAATATGAATTAATGTGAACTAAATCCTAATCTGATATTTTATTGATAATCATTAACCATGCGTCACACAAATAAATATGCATTGAATGCCAAATAATTTGTTTTAATGTGTAGTTAATTATTGAAAAGCTTTACCATTTCTTTTTTTATTTAACATTAAAATGATTTCCCTTTACACAGTTTTAATCTGACTTATTAGCTCGTGGTCATAATAATGTGACTCAACCGTGTATTATCTACATAGGCGTGCGCACGGGGGGTGCCTGGTGCGCACAGGCACCCCCTAATGTCCGGCACCCCCCGAACGCCTGCAGCAGAGTGATCACATGCTGCTCATGTTCCTCCTCCCTCCCCCGCTGCGACCGCCGTGCCCGCTGTGGCCACCGCACAGTCAGTAGTCAGAACTGACTGTGACTGACCGGCGGCTGCACTTGGTGACAGTGGATGCGATGCAGTGCACTGAAGTACAAAGCTTCGCCCCGCGTCGCAATGTGACATCACGCCGCCCACCCGCCTGCCCGCCCTCGCACTCTCTCCCTCTCTCTATTGCGTGCCACTGCTACCACAGCCGCACAGCACGGCGTTCCTCTAGACGCTACCCGCTCCTCTGTAGTGGAGTCGAGGACGAGGACCCGGAGGCAAATTCAGCTCAACACAGACTCTTCGGATACTGCCGCGCTCAGCTCAGTCAGTGACTAAAGTAAGTAAACCACTGCTGTGCTGCAGCTGAGCCTGTTCCTGTTTTTATACTGTACATGAAGTTGCCCCCCCCCCCACAAAAAAAATGTAAAAACAAATAAACAAATCTGTAAGTGTACTCAGGGAAAAAAACTTAACGAACAGAAAAGAAGGGTTATAAAAATATATTAGCTCAGCCTAGCTCTTAGTAGCTTCCTGAGAGGGGTTTTAAGGGTATCTGGCACTGGGGCATACCATGTGGCATAATGTGAATTTGACTAATACCACGTGGCGTAATGTGAATGTGGTTCATATCGTGTGGTGTAATGTGAATTTGGCGCATACTGTGTGGCGTTATGTAAATTTGTCTCATACCGTGTGGCGTAATGTGAATTTCAGCTCATACTGTGTGGTGTATTGTGAATTTACGCTCATACTGTGTGGTATAATGTGAATTTCAGCTCATTCTGTGTGGCATAATGTGAGTTTACGCTCATACTGTGTGGCATAATGTGAGTTTACGCTCATACTGTGTGGCATAATATAAATTTCGGCTCATGCTGTGGGGCATAATGTGAATTCCAGCTCATACCGTGTGGCGTAATGTGAACTTCAGCTCATACCGTGTGGCATAATGTGAATTTCAGCTCATACCGTGTGGCGTAATGTGAATTTCAGCTCATACCATGTGGCGTAATGTGAATTTATGCTCATACCGTGTGATGTAATGTGAATTTATGCTCATACTGTGTGGCATAATGCGAATTTCAACTCATACTGTGTGGTGTAATGTGAATAAGGGGTAACTGGTGAGCATGGGGACCTGTGTCCTGTGGACGAGGAGTAGTGGCATAGAAAGAGGCAGATGTGGCTCTAATTGCACATGTGTACATTTTTAACTGTACTTGTGTTATATTAAAACTCAAACGTTCACCACCCTAAATCTCCCGTACTTTTCTGAGTGTCCCACTCAAAATCAGTGTGTTGGTGCAAGGGTTGGTGGGGGTGGAATGTATATGCACCTAGGCCCACCACTCTCTAGTTCCACCTCTGGGTCAGGGATAGTTTGGGGAAGTGTAAGCAGCGATAGGGTGCAGCGGCAGCTAGGACTAAGGGTTATTTATTATTTATTATTTATTAACAGTTTTTTTATATAGCGCAGCATATTCCATTGCGCTTTACAATTAGAACAACAGTAATAGAACAAAACTGGGTAAAAACAAACATATAGAGGTAGGAAGCCATAGCGGGCAGTCAGTACCAGCCGGTGGTCGCACTATTATGTTTTATTTTATTTCTCTGGGGTGTATTATATTTACTTTATTAGGAACTAGGGAGAAATTAGTTTACGCCATGTGATTTTACTGAGGGAATGTGAAATAGTGATAGACACGCCCCTGGGCGGTGCTAGATACGCCCAAAAGGTGGCGCTAGACATGCCTAAAAGGCGGTGCTAGACACGCCCCTCCGGTGGTGCACCCTCTAATACCATTAGCTGCGCACGCCTATGATTATCTAGTTAATTTTACAACATACAGCATCAAATTGATGGACTAATATATAGTAAATATTTTCTTGTGACAATATAATCACGAATCCTCCCAAAAAACGAGTTTACAGGGAGGTTCCCAGTACTTCTGTCAAAGTCGAAAAATATTGAAGAACACACAGCACATATAAACTGCACACACATGCCCACTGCGCGTGCACTTTCTGCCGTGAGTGCACATATCCGCAATTTGCATATGGTCGCTCCCGTGTGACCTGCGCGGGGTATGGGTATTTACGGCAGAGTTTGTGTATGCATGGAGAGCCATCAAAACACATTACATATTTAATCCAAATAGTGCACAATGTACACATAGTCTCCTTGCACCACATCAGAAAGTTATAGCTGTTTAAATGGTTGCAGAACAAAGGGATTCACCTTTACAGGATAAGAGGGGACAGACTAAGGTTATAAGGTGGTATTTGGTATCCAGCTGTAGGGTATTTTAAGGGAAACATTCCGGTGTTGGTCTGCGGAAGATCGCATGTTCCTGCGGAAAGTTATGTGCAGAAGCAGAATATAGATATAAACTGTATTTACTGTATATTATGTATGCGGCGGGAATCCAGAGGAGACCACCCACAAGAACAGTTGAGAAAGACATCGCCTACCTTTTCAAATCAACCTATGACCTCTCCTGTATTGTAAAGGTGCATTCCTGTATCCAATGGACAAAGGGATTACAGTATCCATTGTATTGCTTTTGGAAGACTTGTATAAATAAAGCCTGCTGCAGAGAGGCCAGTCACAAGACTCACAACATTATCTATTTGATTATGGAGGACTGGACCAGGAAGCGCACGCGTTGCCATTGGCTGATGGGCACACGTGACCCTCATGCAGCATGCGATTGGGTAATACCAACCCTAGAAATAAGCGTCACGGAGGACAATCGGGTCAGCCTCGTTAAAGCTATACAGCGAAACGTGTACGTCGGCGTTTCGGCGGCCTACCACACTCATAATTTAGCAATGGTGTAGATATAATTAGTAAGATATTTAGAACAGACCTCCACCGGCACCCTCGTATAATGAGGTTATTAGAAATTAATTCAAGTGTCAGTGTTGATCGTTGGGAAGCACATAGAGTGTATATAACCTATCTAGATAGCATTGTATCCAATTGACTAACATGTGCCGTTGTCAATAGCAACAGTACTGTGTGGTCGCCAGCAGGTTTCTAATTAATGTGTTAGACTCAGCACGCAATTTGTTAACACAACTCCAATACCTAGCAACATTGCTCTGTTAAGTTGACTAATAGTATATATATGTGAATGCTCTGGTCCGGTACTAGTGACTGGGTTAGATCTGCCAGCCCCTGTGTATAAATCAGTGACACGTAAAGGAAGGGAACCTGCTAACATATCCTGACATATTGCATTTAAGCATAGTTGTAAATTAAAGAAAGAATACTATAGTAGCGAATATTTATTCTGTGCTACAAGACAGTAAACACAGGTTGCTACAGTACTCTAATGTTACAAGTCAGGGATATGCATAGCAAGGGAACTGGCTCTCACACCCTGATACAATATATCTAAACACAGGTAAAGTCTGAGAAAGAAATCAATGCAACGAATATTTTCCTGCTTTATAGTACAGGAAATATAGGCTGCTACAGTATCTCAGGGAGAGCAATAGTGTATTCAGACACACGGACAACCGTGAGACTGATCAGTTTGTCACTCATTTTAATTCAGAGCAGTATGATAATTATGTGAATTTTTCTTGAATAAAAGAACTTTCATCATAAAGATATCCACTCCTGTCCATCTCACTAAAAATTATTGGTGATATAGAACATAAGATGAATGTGTGTAATATACTGAAGCAATGAACATTAAAGATTTACTACATATGTGAATACACAGATAAACACACATTATATTTATAGCATCTATTTATTGTGATAGTAGAGTCTCCACAT
This sequence comes from Pseudophryne corroboree, assembly GCF_028390025.1. Taxonomy (NCBI): domain Eukaryota; kingdom Metazoa; phylum Chordata; class Amphibia; order Anura; family Myobatrachidae; genus Pseudophryne; species Pseudophryne corroboree. Next base: position 478,933,308 of record NC_086451.1, read on the forward strand.
TTGAACCTGTTAACATATGACATCCACAAATACAACGTTTATCTCAAATCTGTAATATCATTATATGCAATATAGAGAACAATTCCCTGAATTGCTATCATTTGTCCTTGCATAATCAAAGTCTTACTATATCAGGGGACTTTGCTATGTAATACATTCCAGACACTCAGGTGCTATATAAGTAATCCTATCCCTACACCTTGCAAGACTAATAGTGGAAGTACCGCTTTTTAAATCTTCTCACATCTATTTTTTCTTTTCACGTTTATGTTTGTATATATCAATTTTAACCTTTATGTTTTGCTGTGTAATCCCCGTATAAAGGGGGCATTTTAGAAGGTGAAGCAATAAAAGCTAAGTTTTAAAGAAATTAAAATTAATATGAATTTCACTTTTAAAACACAAACGCAGTCTGGCTTAGTTATAAAGGTTTATACAGAAAAGAAACTGTGTGGCGTGTTAAGTGAGCAATTATAGTTAATATTGCTCACATTTATAGAAATTGTCTGATTTGTGCTATTGCGGATGTACGGTTTTGTACACGTGTCTCGGACAAGGTACGGAACTGCACACGCGGCGTAAGCACGGTTGCGTGTTTACGCAAATTGCGTAAGAATACGGTCGCTAAGTACAAATTACACAATAGTTCGTTTAGTTTAAAGGTGAGACAGTAGCCACGCTACAATAAAACAAGATTGCCCAGCTTCCAAAGTTTAGTATAAAACCCTTATTTACTGTATTGCCTCTGGGAGTAAAGCTATTTGTCTGAATGATAATTTTTTGTACAGAAAAATAAAGTGCATTTGAGTGAGCGAGTACAGGAGTGAGTGGATACTGAACCCAAGAACTAAGTGAACAAGGTGGACTAAAGTGGTCTAAGTGTGCACACTGGGTTTGTAGAGATCCGGTGGCGTAGGGTTCGCAACCCTGGATTATTAAGAGTGGACTATAGTGATCTTAGTGGTATCCCATACAACTCTGAGGTGGTCTACTAAGTGGTACTAAGTGGTCTACAACAATCGTAGGGCATATAGATAACTAGTATCTATAGGCTGTGCTATTGCATCACACGTCCGTTTGTTCTGCACAGAGCAATGTGATATTATTGTATCATCTGTGGAAGAGCATACGCAGACGTGATTGTATAGACCAGGGGTGGCCAGACTTTTGGAGTCGGCGATCTACTTTGAAAGCTAAAAAGCTTTTGTGATCTACCTAGGAGGAATAATAGCGCGCGCCACAGGCGCGCGTACAAAAAAAAGGGCATGGTATAACAAAAAGTGGGTGTGGTATAACAAAAAGTGGGTGTGGTATAACAAAAAAAGGGACGTAGCTTTGCTGCACAGAGTGCAATGACTGTCTCGCACGAAATAACACATTGGCCCCCACAGGTAAAAACCTCAAACACATATGCCCCCACAGTGCCATGTGCCCACAGTGCAGATATGCCCCCACAGTGCCAGATATGCCCCCACAGTGCCAGATACAGATATGATCCCACAGTGCCAGATATGCCCCCACAGTGCCAGATACAGATATGATTCCACAGTGCCAGATATGCCCCCACAGTGCCAGATACAGATATGCCCCCACAGTGCCAGATACAGATATGCCCCCACAGTGCCATGTGCCCACACTGCTAGATATGCCCCCACAGTGCCAGATCACAGATATGCCCCCACAGTGCCATGTGCCCGCAGTGCCAGATATGCCCCATTAGTGCCAGATATGCCCCCACAGTGCCAGATTACAGATATACCCCCACATTGCCATGTGGCCACAGTTCCAGATATGCCCCCACAGTGCCAGATATGCCCCCACAGTGCCAGATTACAGATATGCCCCCACAGTGCCATGTGCCCGCAGTGCCAGATATGCCCCCATAGTGCCAGATATGCCCCCACAGTGCCAGATTACAGATATACCCCCACAGTGCCATGTGGCCACAGTTCCAGATATGCCCCCACAGTGCCAGATATGCCCCCACAGTGCCAGATTACAGATATGCCCCCACAGTGCCATGTGCCCGCAGTTCCAGATATGCCCCCAGTGCCAGATATGCCCCCACAGTGCCAGATGTGCCCACCCAGTGCCAGATATGCCCCCCACAGTGCCAGATATGACCCCACAGTGCCAGATATGACCCCACACTGCCACATATGCCGCCACTGTGCCATGTGCCCGCAGTGCCAGATATGCCCCCACAGTGCCAGATATGACCCCACAGTGCCACATATGCCCCACATTGCCACATTTGTCGCCACTGTGCCATGTGCCCGCAGTGCCAGATATGCCCCCACGGTGCCAGATATGACCCCACAGTGCCAGATATGCCCCACACTGCCACATATGCCGCCACTGTGCCATGTGCCCGAAGTGCCAGATATGCCCCCACGGTGCCAGATATGCCCCCACAGTGCTCACCGTGCTGTGTGGAGAGCGCAGCGCGCGCTTCTCCTGCCTGCCGTCCTGCCCCTCAGTCTGATCTCCGGTGGTGACTGCAGCGTGTATAGCTCAAATCAGGCGCCGGTTCGCGAGCTCTGATTGGCTAACGAACCGGCACCTGATTTGAGCTATACACTCCGCCGTCACTGCCGGAGACCAGACTGAGGGGCAGGACGGCAGGCAGGAGAGGCGCGGCTTCGGGTGGCTGGGCAGCGGATCGCGATCGACTGGTCGCATGTCCACGATCGACCAGTCGATCGCGATCGACTGTTTGGCCACCCCTGGTATAGACAAAGGGGTTTTTCTTTGATAACTTCGAGAAATCTCCCTGGTGGGCTTCACTGGAAAGGGTGAAAAATAGTTATCTAATTTCTCTGTTTTTCACCCTACAAACAATTCCAGTGAAAGAAACTGAAAAGGAAATTTTCACTGCCTCTCTCAGGAAAATATTCCAAACAGAACTCCCACCGAAAGAAATTACGGTGTAAGGTCTGATAGGAGCCCTAAGCTGGGTACATTGCCTTCGCTATCAACAGTGTATGGTAGTACTGGCCAGCGTGGGCGCGAGCGAGTGGAAGGCGCTCAGGTATACCTCCACCGTCTACTTATATTGAGTATTTTGGTGTTTGTGGGAATTTTTTAAAAGGTATTAGAAGAGACCCACAAATATGGGAGCCAGTTGCTCAAGTAAGAGATGTTTAGACAGGGTTCAGGCAGAATCGTGGCCAAAAGGCTCCGCAAGGTTAATCATGTGTGAAAAATATGGTTCACACACACAAGGTTTATGCAATGAGTGGATATGTATGACTAACAATGATAGGGAACCATTCCCTAGGGTGGGCAGCTTTGAACCAGAGGTACTGCAGAATGTAAGCAGTAGAATGTCTTCTTAAATCCAGAAAACAAAGGATTAGACATAATGATTGTTTAAAATTATGGCAACAGGAGGGGGATATGCAAAGAGAACAAATTCGCAAAACAGGTCAAGACCCTCAGGGAATGAGAACACAAACACACCAGTGTCGACACAGGTCGAAGGGGAAGAGATGGCTACAGTCAATGGTATATCCGTAAAGGATAGTAGTATGCAAAAACAATGTATTAACCCTAATTTTTGCAAGATGTATCCTGTTTTGAAGTCTTTTCAAGGTTATAGGTCACAAGAAGATGAAGGATCCAGCCAAATTACAGCTCTCCTCCAAGCAGTCATTTTGCAGGAAACTCAGGTGGGACCTGTCCAACCAGGTAGAGCAGTAACAGTATTCCCCAATGAAAGCTACCGGTAAGTATGAGACAGTTCATTGCACAGAAACAACAACACCACACAGTAAACAGATTAGGAATGGAATGGTAGGATTACACCCTGTCTTGGAAATAGTAACTCCCAATGAGGGAACGGATAGTCAGGGAGTAGTCCTCACCAGGAATAATGCAATGTATTGCCCGTGGCCCAGAGATGAGCTGCGATCAATCATTTCAGAATTCCCCGACCCTCGGAAGCATTTAGCCAGATGTCAGAAATTTATCAGAGATCTGGGTAATGCGTATGAACCGACAAAAACACACTGGCGAATAGTTTTGAAAGCGTGCCTACCCCCTAATATTGACACCCAAAAATGTATCACTGATTGTAGGCTAGAGTCGGATAGTCCTATGACTGACAGAAACAATCAGGAGAACTTAGAACGAATTAATAGACAACTAGAGTTGTGTTTCCCCACTGAGTGGAGAAAAATTTTCTCCATAAAACAGAGAGAAAATTAAATGACATCTGAATATTTCCATCAGGCCCTGCAAATAATGGATAGATAGATACATGGGGGAATCAGATACAGGGAACGATATGAATTACAGGAAGGTAGCTGTCTCTGTGCTAATGGACGGACTCAATAAGACAGTGAGGGACAGAGTACAAACATCTTTGCCTAGTTGGAAAAAGGTCACAGTAGCTTGTCTTAGAGAATGTGCGATTGAACACCATAAGAATATTGCTAGGCGTAGAGAACTACAGGAGGAGAGGCTGAGGATTGAAAGAATACAGGCCCTTACACCAAAGTCTCATCAACCTAAACCCCAAAACACGGATAGTAAGAAAGGACTTAGGATATGCTACACTTGTAGGAAGGAAGGGCATTTTGCCAGAGATTGTAGGAGTAGTAGAACACATAGCCAATATAGACCCCTAGACAGAGAAAACAAGCCACGTTATTAAACACATAGACGGGATCAAGGGACATATAGTAAGGAATCACGATACAGTATAGAAAAACACAGATTCGGTTAATGGGAAGAACAGAATAAATGCATCTTTACTCTTTTGACAGAACTTACTGGGGTTAGGAGGAGGCCTCTAAACTTCTGCTTCTCTCTCTAGCAGAAGTGACCTCTAAGTAACTTAACAGAAGTTTTGTTAGAGATGGTATACATATTGAGTGCTCCCACCCAGGAAGCACAAAATATGTTAGATACCCACAAAGACTAATGCTGCATTTCACTGTTCTAGATGCATGTCCATCACAGGTAGAGGAAATTATCTCAAAGATACCGGGTTCCCTATGAACTTAGAATGGACAAGACACTGGATTGATGGCTGGGATAGTCCCAGTAGATATACTGTATAACACACATAGAATTTTTTTTAGGGGAACAGACCGCCACCAAATGTGAGGATACCAGGTTCCAAATCACTCAGTCATGGTGGTAGATGAAAAACCAACAGTGATTTATTGAACAGAATGGGTTATAAACAGCTCAGCACTCTTCTGTGATCCAATTCTACACGACAATCCCTCCTGGAACTCCTGACAGAACATTACTTCTTAGCCAGTCTCCTGCCACTCTCTGACCTTCTCTCTCAGATCTCTCTCCCCAGCAGAGCTCACTCCTCTTGTTATACCCTCCCCTGTCTATTCATCACACAAGCTGGTCAGTCAGGAGTGGAGACGAGGTGTCTGGACTCTTGTACACAATGGAGTGCACAGGAACAGATTACCTGCATCTCCATACAGAACCTGTTTACTACATAACCTACTCATCCTAATCACATCTGAGTGTACAGCTAGGGGACTTAAATTACAATGAACTGATTTAACTATGTTACTAACACTCTGGCCTAGACTTATTTAGTTAACAATTACATTTAATATATAATAACCAAATAAACTACATATACCAAATATAACAGATAAAATATAACTGTACAATATAATAACCACACAATACAATACAATATTGCCTAACATATAACTAATAACATATTGGCAATTGGTGAAGTCCATGTGTAGGACCAGGGCTAGGAAAGTAACCACGTGTCTTTAACCACTGTGCGACACGACGCGCCGGCTGTGTCATCACATGTCGTCACATTACCTTCCCCTACTTTCTCGCCCTGTGTCCTAAGTAGCTTAAGCTTGCTGAGCGCAGTGATGCTCTTCTACATCAGACAGTCTGTGCCCCATCATAAGAATGACCGGTTGGAGTCTCTTGTGGGTCTGGTGTTTTTTGTGAATAGCTTTTTACAGTTTGTACGGAGCCCACCAGCGTCCCAGGTCCAAAGTCTGTGGTAATTGTCATGAGGCTTGTGTGGGAATTTCTTTCCCCGGTCTGGTGGGTGTGTGGCCCACAGTACATAACTCAATACAGTCTTACCAGGGACCGGTGGAAACGTGATCAGCAGCCCATAGTTCTTGTATTTCCCCCCCGGTGTCCCATCCAAATACATTAATAAAAGTCCCCTTTGTAGACAGCCGCTGGGTTGGGGTAACAGCAGGTGCAACAGTGTAATTCAGTAAGTCCAATAACTGCGCCTGGGGACTTAATAATTCCCCTACACCCAACTGGGTAACCTCAAATTTCAGATAGTCACAGTTTTCCTCCATAAACAAAATCTGATCTCTGGGGCCCTCACTCTCCCTCCCCAACAATGTATTCCCTGGGAACCCCACTTCCATCACCTCTGGTGCATCAGGACAGTGGCTTGCCTCCCCCAAACAAGAACCACGGGTATGGTAATTGTCAGGGCACAATGGGGATTCCTTCATGCCAGAAGTTTCTTCTGTGCTATCCTGGGTAAATGCTTCCTCCAGCCTGGCTGGCTGGGTAACTTGTGGGATCCTACTCTGAGTCTTGTATGCTTTGGCCTGGAGTACAATCTGCTCAGCTTCCTTGTGTGTACCCACCAACTCGACCATGGTTGTACTGGAACATGGATGTAGGTTCACAGGGACAGTGGCATTACTTTCTCCATTCACTGCTACATATCCTGGCTGAACACCATTGTCCTGGTTAGAGTCAGTCATTTCACCTTGCACACAATGCCAGTCCAAAACACATTCAGGTGCCCTAGAGTAGAGCAACATGTTCCTTTTCAGTTCCTGAGCTGATGCTATTTTCACCATGTCTGATACCTGGATTTTCTCTAAGTCACAGGGAAGATTCTGGCATTCAGACTGCAGCTCCTTACCATCAAGTTCACTGAATGGGAACAGACCTCCAGAATCTTCTGGGGGAGATACAGTAGCTGGGGATACACTGGGCCCTTATTGAACATCCTTTTCTGATAAAATAACTGGGGCAGCCATGAACATAGCTTCACAATAGGCCTCCCTCAGCCGAATATGCTGATCAGCCTGAAGTGAGACACTGTCTGCACTAGCCATGCTTATAGTGAGGACATTACCACCTACTGCTGCCCTCACAGAGATCTCCTCTTCCACCTCTGCAAATGGGAAGGCATAGTGCATCTTCTCCTGGGGTGTTTGGATGACAGACCCCACTTCCTTCTCATTTTCAGTAGCCTCCCCCAAACACAACACCGTAAATGGCTCAGTAGCCAGGACTGATTGGTGCTCACCTGAAGGATTCCCTTGGAGGCTCTGTTGCTCGAGTGGTGGTCGGGTGATAGTAGCGACTTCTTCCTCAATGTCTCGCCATGCTGGTGTATCTAGGGCCCCCCGTTCCAATGCCACTTCCTCTGGCTCTGTCCAGGAAGAGAATTTACTCTGCACTTGCCCTTCCGTCTCTGTATATTGTATCCTTTGTGTCATTTGGGCCACTGTTTCGATCACTTCCTCCCTGAATTCCTCAAACTCTGGCTCCCCTAGCAGATTCCATGTGGCTGCTTCACTTCTGCAGTGCATGAACGCATTCCCCAGATGACACAACTTGTCCTGTATGCTGGATACTCTCCACCTGCTGATTTCCCACTGAGCTTCATTCCAGTACTCCCAAATGTACTGCATTTTGGTAACTATAAATAACAGATTCGGCTTCCCAGCCTGCCGATATGCTGACAAACTTTCAACCACAAGCTCCACTGCCCTGGTTCCATTACTGGTCTCCTCTGCTGAGTCCTGGACCGTAACCTCCTCTTCCTCCTTATCACAAGGGTGCTCAAAGTCCCATTGAGCCAGTTTTCCAATTAGGGATTCCTTGGTATCTACTGTATTGATTACAATTTTGTTTCCATGACACAGTCCTTGCAGGACTCCCTTCTTGATGTCTTTGTAATATTGTGCTGCTGCCTCCAATCTGCTGTAATATCTTGCATCCATGCTTGTAACCTGAGTGATCCCTCTGCTTGCCACCAAATGTGTGCTGAGCTGTTTATAACCCATTCTGTTCAATAAACCACTGTTGGTTTTTCATCTACCACCATGACTGAGTGATTTGGAACCCGGTGTCAAAGTCAGAAAAATATCACGCTGCACATTGCCATATATTCACCTCATGCGCGTGCCTGCTGCACGTGCACATTCTCTCCCGTGCGTGCGGATACTCGCAGCCGCGTGATGGCGCCTTGGCCATGCGCTCAAGCGCGTGGTATGTGCATTTACGGTAGAGTTTGTGTGCGTCTAGCGGGCGACTCAATCGTTAGATAATAAATCCATATACCATGTTTTATAGATAATGTTCCCCTTAGTAATAACTGTAAGTTTGTTTAATGTGACTTGTTCACGGACTTGGGAATCCCTCTTTTTATGGTACGAAGGGTCAGACAGGGTTTGAACAGCTGTGTCTGGTACCTAACTGAAGAGTATTTTAATAGCAACAATCCGGTGCTGGTTAGGTAAAGATTAATCGCTCCTGCGTATAGTTATGGCCATTAGTAGATTCTGGACATTTCATATATTTGCGATTCATTATCCATGCGGCGGGAATCCGGAGATTCCCACCCACCTGAGCTGTTTGAAATAGTCACAGCCCACCTGTTCAAACTAACCTATGACCTTTTGATATGATGCGAGGAGACATTCCTGTGTCCAATGAACAATGAGATTGTAGGTCCCTTTGTAGTATACTGTACTCAGTGTATATAAGATCAGCCAGCCTGAACAGCTCTCCCACTCTCCACAAACGGTTTTCATATTGACTAACTCGGAGCTGGTACCAGGCTGCGCTGCGATCGTTCCCAGTGTGTGTAAGTAATTCTCTGTGATTATCTCGCTCTTTGTTTGTATTGGCCACATTCTCTCTCTCTCTGTTTAGTATAAGATTGTAACGTTATTGTATATTTCTGTCTAGATATTCTGTTAGAATTATATGTTAGTATGTAGTGTATGACTTGTAACTGTTTTACCCCTATTCGATATAACTAAAAGCTTGTTAGTAAAGGTGTTGGATCCTTAGCACGATATCGTGTGTTCATTACATTACAGAGGGTAATAGGAGCGTCTCGATCGCTCAAACAGCTTTAGTGTTAACAAGGTTAAGCAGCGTTATATCGCTACAGTGTTTCAGTACAAGGTTTACAGTATAAGAGTATCCTTTCTGTGTGTTACATTCAAGGTTTACTGATTGTCATCTTGTGAGCGTCTGCGCCGCTCGTGATCTCCTCGTGGTCTCGAGCGTCCGCTACGCTGATAGCGTAGCATTACGGTAGTCGCTCGCCTATAGCGTGCACGACACCACGCATTAAGCTGTGAGCGAGCGTGCCGCATGTGCGTCTCGATCACGGCCTAGCATATGCTACGCTAAGTACGTACCCTTACTGTACCCCATACGCCAATTGCGTACTGTGTCTCTTACCCATTATTGTGAAGTTATAAGGTAATCTAAATCAGCATTATCAATTGGCGGCTCGTCCGTCCTCCACATATCCGCACTAGCGAAAACAAACGTTATCTGTCAGCAAGGGCGGGAAGGCAGTATCCCTTCGTATCGGGATACAGAAGTGCTGACTAGATAAGCGTCTGTTTCGCTAGATTGAAGGAGTGCTGGTGGGATCCGGAACCGGAGGTAAGAACAATACGCTATCGTTTTTTTTTTAAACTGTTTATTTCTGTTTTGCGTACACACGCACGCACACAACTGTATCTATTTTCATTTGTGTATTTTCACATATCACCTTCCTGTTTGCAATTTCACAATTGATAACGTGCTGAGAAAGATTTGTTGCTATTGGTAGTTAAAAGTTAATATTAATACGTAAGGAAGTAATTTGTAAAACACGCACACGGCTTGCCTAAAATACAAGGAAGTTCTGTGTGGTGTTCAGTAGATGATTACAATTAAAGGTCATTTACATTGATAAACGTGTTAGTTGTGTTACTGTGGACATACCTGGCTTGCGTACACGTGTCTCTAACAAGGGGCAGAACGAGTGTACGCGACGCAAGGGTCGACGCACGGAGCGTATATTACGCAACGGAGCATCTGGGTACGCCCACATAATACAAATCACACAATAGTATTATTTTAAATAGGCGAAAAGGAGGCAACGCGATAATAGCGCAAGTCAATTTCAGTGTCCAAAATTTTAAGCTAATAGATCCTTCTCTAATTTGCAACCCATCTGGACTAGACTGTGTTACTGAATGAAAGGGATTTCTGCGCAGAAACGAAAGTAAAGTGTATATGAGGTGAAAGAGTGTGTATACATATATATAAGTTTCTAATTTTTGGGGTTTGAACCAAAGGAAATCATCGAGTTCTCGTGAAGGTACATACGTGTAAGTGACTGCATGGTGGCTTGGGAGGCATCCCTTGTTAAACATTTAAAAAAGAGCATTAGAGTATAGCAGACCAGGAGGTCTACTGTAGCACAGACCAGGAGGTCCAGACAGACCAGGAGGTCCAGGTACAGTAGACTATGAAGTCCGCTATATATAAAGAGTAGCACAACACCAGAAAGGGTTGGTGCGATACCCATATAGGCCATTAAGCTCAGGCTGAAGGAATTCGCAGCCACAATTTTCGATTCCACTGGTCGCTCCGCACATAAGATTAGTTGCTTATGTGCAGAACGATTGTACCGCACGTAATTGTGTGCATTAGTTAGTAACTTGACCCAGTACCATGTGCGTACGCTAGAGGGGTCATAAACGCTATTTGTACATTCTAACGTGATTTGTGTAATATTTTTTTTATTTTAAGGGAAGTTCGCTAGTCACTTGGGAACTATCCAACAACCAATAGTTACTGGAAAGGGTTAAGTGCTCTTCGGATCACACCCACATGTTCCAGTAAATAGAGGTTAAGGTCACAGGGGCCCTAGGTTGAGTACGCCAGCGCTAAGGCAGTGTGTGGGCGTATTGGTCGACGTGGGCGAGTGAGTGGAGTACTCGGTAAACTTCGCCGCCGGCCTGCCCAGGACATCTTGGTTTTGTAAGGGTTCGCTGAAGACCCTGATTTGAAGGTCAGAGGTAGTGAAAGCAACACCTGCAAGGATGGGGGCCAGTTGTTCAGGTAGGGGGCGATCAACCTCGGTTCGGGTTGACTTAGCAAACCGACCAATCGGGTCGGCAAGGTATGTAATGTGTGAGAAATACGGATCACACACAGAGGTTTTGTGCGATGAATGGGAAAGAATGACTGTGCACGATGGGGAAAAGTTCCCACGGGTAGGCAGTTTTAGCCCAGATGTGTTGCAAAATCTAAGGAGAAGGATATGTCTCATTAAATCTGCAAAGAGACGAATCAAACATTATGACTATTTACAGTTATGGCAGCAGGAGGGTGAAATACAGAGAGGATTGGCTCAGGCGGCTGGATCTAACCCTATCAAGAAACTGATAGCCACGGCGCCACCGCCACCATACATAACGGGAGAGCGGGTGGTTACAGAGAATGGCACACTGGTGAATGATAAACATGCACTTAGTAACTGTATAAATGTTAAGAATAATGTGACTAAGATTATTGATGCAAATACTAACCCGTGCAAGCTGTACCCTGTTTTAAACTTTCCCCAGGAGTGTGATCAAGAGGATGAGCCAACAACAATATCAGCACTCTCTCTAGCAGCCACCATAGCAGAAACAACAGTGGGCACGGCCCAACCCGTAAGATTAGCGTCAAAGCCCCCTAGCGGAGGGACAGGTGAGGTCGTATCATCTGGTAAGTACGGCACCATACACTATGCTGAAACCATTTCACCACATATTGTAGAATCTACTCAGAAGGATGTTATTGGACTTAATCCCGTTAGGGTAATAGCAGTGCCAAATGGGAAAACTGACACTTCAGGAATCACTCCTGTCAGAAACATCGCCATGCACTGCCCCTTTTCCCGAATGGAATTAAGAACAATGGTGTCTGAATTCCCTGATCCTAGGAAAGATCTAGCTGCTAGTCAGAAATACATTAGAGATCTAGGAAATACTGTGGAGCCCAATAACAAAGACTGGCAGATATTGCTGAGGGCATGTTTACCCTCCAGTGTCGACTCAGCAAGATTTTTAGCTGACTGTAAATTAGATGAAGATGTACCCCTTACGGATGTGTACAACCAAGATAATGTAAAGAGAATAAATTTACAGTTAAAAGAGTATTTTCCAGCTGTTGCCAAATGGAATAAAAAATTTTCCATCAAACAAAAAGAGGGAGAAACAGCTGCTGATTATTTTCATCGGGCACTACAGGAAATGGCTAAGTATACAGGCATAGAAGACATTTCGACAAATGTAAATCATAGAGCAGTAGCAGTATCTGTGTTAATGGAAGGTTTAAAAGAAGTATTAAAGACAAGGGTACAGACCACCCAACCATGTTGGCGAGGTCTGTCGGTGGCTACTTTGAGAGAGGCCGCTGTTGATCATGAACGGAATATCACCAGACACAGGGAGTCACAAAGTGATAAGTTAATGGCCGTAAGTATACAGGCCCTGACCACAAGGCCATCTCTGTATAAATCTCCGACCCCTGTGGGTAAGTCAAATGTGGTAACTTGTTATTACTGTCATAAAGAGGGACATTTTGCACGAGACTGTAAATCAAAGAATGCACAAAGATCATACCAACCCCCTAGACAACGACATGACACACGAAATTGGGAGCAAGGACCGCAGAGACGGAGTTATGAGCCACATGCAATGGAAACAAAAAGGTATCCCCCAAAAAGAGACTGGCAAGTCACTGATAGATCCCATTTACCCCCTTCACAGGTAATAGCTGCCAGCGCAATACAGGGAGGCCACCACGCACCATAGGGGCGAGGCCACACCTGTAATCTGCAGCCAGTGAAATTAATTGCGAACCTTGGAAGTGAACCCGAGGTCACAATTGATGTAGCTGGTAAATCTCTAAATTTCCTTGTAGATACGGGGGCGGCCAAGTCAGTGATAAATTCGACCGTGGGCATGAGAACCACTGGTAAAACAATTCCAGCCATGGGAGTAACAGGAGTAGTACAGCACTACCCTTTAAGCAAACCCGCAGAGATTACGATAGGGCCTTTGCATACCAAGCATTCTTTCCTGCTGGCTGCATCGGCTCCGACTAATCTCTTGGGGAGAGATTTACTGTGCAAAATGGGATGCGTCATATACTGTACTCCTGAAGGTGTGTTCTTGGACATACCCGAAAACCACGCTCAGGAAGCTCAAGATATGCTAGACTCCCCAACAAGATTAATGTCACACACTGTTATTATAAATAGGTGTCCGTCCAAGGTAGAAGAAATGATTTCTCAGATACCGGAGTCACTTTGGACCAAAGATGGACAAGACACTGGATTGATAGCAAATGTAGCCCCAGTAGTTGTGCAAGTAAAAGATGGTAGGATAGCTCCAAAAATCCCACAATATCCTCTGAAGCCAGAGGTGGAGTTAGGAGTTTACCCTGTAATAGAGCGCTTGCTACAACAGGGCATTCTGGTAAGGACGTCCAGCACTGCAAATAGTCCCATCTTCCCTGTTAAAAAGAGTGGGGGGAGGGGTTACCGATTAGTGCAGGATCTAAGAGGGATCAACAAAATAGTTGAGAGTCAATTCCCCGTAGTGCCAAATCCAGCTGTCATCCTAATGCAAATCCCTCCCACTGCCAAATTTTTCACTGTGATTGACCTCTGCTCCGCTTTCTTCTCGGTACCTCTACACCCTGACAGCCAATACTTATTTGCATTTACATACAGAGGAGTTCAATATACATGGACTCGCTTACCCCAAGGTTTCATAGACAGTCCAAGTATTTTCTCACAAGCTCTGCATGATTGTTTACAGTCTTTCCAACCAGTGAGTGGATCAGTATTGATACAGTACGTGGACGATTTACTACTGTGTTCAGATTCATTGGAAGCGTCCCTGAGAGATACAAAACAGCTCCTGTCTCATCTTTCAGACACAGGACACAAGGTTTCCAAAGACAAGTTACAATTATGCCAGACTCGTGTGAAGTATTTGGGACACTGTCTAACACAAGGACTGAGACACCTTACCGCTGATAGAATTCAAGCAATTCGTGACATGACCCTGCCACAAACCCAGCAACAGATTAGAACGTTTTTAGGAATGTGTGGGTATTGCCGTAACTGGATCCCAGGTTTTTCCATACTAGCCCTACCTTTGCAGGAGATGGTCTCATCAAGTAAACCTGATCAGATCTCGCACACAGATGAATCTGAGATGGCATTTGAAAGACTAAAACAGAGCCTAACACAGGCACCGGCATTAGGTATGCCTGACTATGGGAAACCCTTTGAGCTGTACGGAACAGAGAGTGCTGGTTGCGCAGCAGGTGTTTTAACCCAGAAGCATGGTGATGCCAGCAGGCCGGTAGCTTACTACAGCGCTCAGCTAGATACGGTAGCGCGATCCCTCCCCACATGCTTGCGAAGCGTTGCAGCAATAGCATTGCTAGTCACGAAAAGCGAAGATGTAGTGCTAGGACACAACCTCACAATTCATACACCACATGCAGTGTCAGCCTTACTAAATTCTGCCCAAACCAGACACGTCTCATCAGCGCGGTTTACAAGATGGGAATTGGCATTGATGGCCCCCGTAAACATTACCATAAGGAGATGCAGCGCATTAAATCCTGCAACGTATCTCCCAGGTGTGCCTGGACAGGCACAAAGGGTGGAGGATGAGAATAATGGTGAAGGAGGATTTAATACAGAGGATGACACACATGATTGTATGGAATTTTTGACCCAAAATTTCACAGCAAGGCCTGACATCAGTGACAACCCACTGGAAGATGTAGATTTTACTTTCTACACTGACGGTAGTTGTCACAGACAGACGGACTCGGGAGACTTGTGTACTGGATATGCAGTCGTAGATGACCAAGGTACCATAGAAGCAGAACCGCTAGGCCCACCTCACTCAGCACAAGTTGCTGAACTGGTTGCCCTAACCAGAGCATGTGAATTGGCTAAGGGCAAGTCAGCCAATATCTACACAGATTCTAGGTACGCATTCGGAGTAGTCCATGATTTCGGAGCCCTATGGCGCCTCAGAAATTTCATGACGGCAGCTGGCACACCCGTAGCGCATGCAGCCCACATCAAAAGACTTCTAACAGCGATACAGGAACCCGACAGAGTGGCTGTTATCAAGTGTAAAGCTCACACGTATAGCCAAGACCTGGTATCACTTGGTAACAGCCGAGCAGACGAAGCTGCTAAATCAGCAGCTAGTAACCCCATACAAACAGATAGTACACGACTGATGGTATTTAATACTGTAAACACACAGAAATTGTGTGAAATGCAAAATTTGTGTTCCCCACAGGAAAAGGCAGTTTGGAAGTCAAAAGGATATGACCAGGAGTCCTCAGGACTCTGGACAGATGGACATGGTAAACCAGTGGCACCCAGAGCATACCTTCCAAGTCTAGCGGAAGCAGCACATGGGCTGACTCATCTAGGCAAAGAAGGGATGTGCAAGCTAGTAAGAGCTTATTGGTGCGCCCGAGGATTTTCTTCCCACGCGGGTAAAAGAGCAACGACATGTCTCACCTGCTTGAGGAAGAATATCGGAAAGGCAATACCGACAGAGCCATCCCATATCCCTCCGACAGATGGCCCTTTCCAGGTAATACAAATTGATTTCATACAATTGCCACCTTGTAGAAATTTAAAGTATGTTTTGGTCTGTATTGATGTATTCTCAAATTGGGTTGAAGCATTTCCTGTGGCCACAAATACCGCTGTATTTACTGCAAAGAAAATTGTGCAGGAATTTGTGTGTAGATACGGTATCCCTAGAATAATTGAAAGTGATAGGGGTACCCATTTCACAGGTGAAGTCTTTCAAACAATGTGTAAGTTGATGGGAATTAATAGTAAGCTGCATACTCAGTACCGCCCCCAGGCGAGCGCGAAGGTGGAAAGAGTAAACAGCACTATTAAAAATAAATTGAGCAAGGTAATGACTGAAACAGGACTGTTATGGCCTGAAGCTTTGCCAATCGTACTATACAGCATCAGAACCACTCCAAGGTCCCCTCTTAATCTGTCTCCTTTTGAAATTCTGTTTGGTCGACAACCCCATGTTATGATTAACCCCCAGGATGATTTGAAATGTAACAATGAAGTAACCGTAAAGTACTTGGTTAAGATGAGTAAGCAATTGAGGAACCAGAATGATAATCTAAAGTTGGTGATTCCTGATTTGCCAGACAGTAATTGTCATGACATTGAACCTGGGGATTATGTAATCATACGGAATTTTCTACGCTCAGGTTGCCTTATTGACAGATGGGAAGGACCATATCAAGTCTTATTGACCAGCACAACTGCTTTGAAGGTTGCCGAGAGAGAGACTTGGGTCCATTCGTCTCATTGTAAAAAGGTCACTGACCCAGAGAGGTCCCGTGATAAAGAACAGACGGTAGAGGTTGTATCACTAGAGTGTCTGTTCAGGGAGGATTGAAACGACACCTGAGCGCTGAGAATAACGAGACCGGAAGCTTGTCGAGCCAGATTTCTTTTTCCCATTTGTTATTTTCTCCAGTTCCCACCTCCCTCCTATTTCCTTTCCCCCTTCTTATTTTTCTCCTTTTACTCCTCAAAGATGGACTTGCCCCAAGAGACTGTGATCCGGATTCTCCTGTTGACCATGATGTTGACCAGAGCAGTCTGTTTCGGTGAGAGTACCATGGAGGTCGAGAAAGGATCAGGAATGGGTTCTGATGACCAGGATGCAGGCGTAGATTTCCAAGAACAACATAATCTCTGAGTAAAGGCGAGTATCAGAAAACGATCTGGTAGCATTGACAATAGAAGGAATTGTGAAGGATTGTTAGCTGAAGAGAACTGCATCTGTAGGCATTGTGACAATATAGTTGAGGATGTGTGCATAAAGAAATGTCAGTCCAGTTTTAATGTCCACATGGACCGGCATCCATTGAGTGACTATCACTCCTTAGTGGGTAAAGTGTTAAATCAGACAGACTGTTGGGTATGCTCTCAAGTACCTCAAGGCCATAGCAAATCAGGACTAGTACCATTCCCTTTAACGGTAGGAGAGGTACATGAGCTAAGTGGTGGGAGGCCGGTGGACAAGAGGTTTAATATCTCTAGTCCTCCTAGTTTGAAGCTCCACCAATATCATGTGGATAGGTCCTTAGTGTGCTTTAACATTTCCAATCCCCGAAAGCCGGGAAATTGGGAAGTGTCATGGAGTAATCAAACCATGACATTCTCACATAGAGCCGACAGATTGCCCATAGACACAGAACTTATACGCCAGATAGCCGACCATAGGAAATTCTTTCGGTATAGGTACACCTTAGGAAGTAGGATCATGCGAGTTGGAGAAGTATCACCAGGATACTGTGCACAGATCGTACAAACTGATACGTGTACTAAACAGATGGAAGAATTAGGGTTAGGAGAGTTCACATGGAAAATCTGTAATATGGTTATGTCACACTCCGTCCCATATGTTCTCCCCGATGATGCATACTTCATATGCGGGAGGAAGGCGTATAAGTGGCTTGCCCCAAACTCAGAAGGGTTATGTTATATTGGAAAAGTACTGCCTGAGGTAATGACTGTATCCCACACTAAAATGAAAGATATTCACCGTGGTGCCCAAGCTCCTTATACTCACACTCATTACGAGCACATCGTTAAACGGCACCTGATAGAAAGAACAGAGCATTCGGCCTCTGACCTGATCCATGAATCCACCGGGATTCAATTCCTACTCGCGTTAGATATCACTCGTACCGCTAGAGGAGTGATAAATTATAAATATATATCTGCGCTTGCAAATTTATTAGACAATATCACCGAAATGTATGACGACACATTTAGGTACACTGGGAAAGAGTTACAAGCCTACAAAACAGAACTGGTTCAGCATAGGATGATTCTCAATTACCTCACAGCTGTGACAGGCGGGTATTGTGTAACCCTGGCAACTCAATATGGAATCAAGTGCTGCACGTACATTACAAACAGCACGGAGGACCCAGCCGAGGTCATAGACCAAAAGATGGATGACATTTTACAATTAAAATGGGAGTTCCGAAGGAAACACAATCTCACCCTTGCTGCTGTGGGTAATGAGCTGACCAGTTGGGTGTCATGGTTGAACCCACGAAATTGGTTCTCTGGTTTAGGAGAATGGGCCCAAGGTTTTATCATGGATGTAGGGAAATTTCTTTTGTGTATTCTGGGAGTCGCCATATTGGTTGGTCTGATATTTAGATCCGTTCGGGTTTTAACGAAGTGTAAACGTAGTGCCCGAGTGATGAGTTTAAGAAGCGAGGACACTGTATTAACAACGACTAATTTGATGTATGACCCAACAATAGAGACAATGTTGTGATGAAAATGTGATTCCACGGTCCGTTTCTTTCACCCGTTTCTCCTTTGTTTTCCTCCAAGGTACAAAGACATCCGCTTGGAAGAAGAATTTGACAACCTTTTACACAGACCATTGATGGACAATGCCATAGACCCCCATTTTCCCTAGTGACTCTAAAATTTTACGATAGCCCAACACTTCAAAGATTGTAAGTCTATGGACATTGAGAAAGCTTTTTGCTCAAGCAATTATAGCAAAAGCCTTGGGAGACTACAGGCAACATGTACATCGAGACAAGACATCAGACAAGACCTCAATCGGCAAATGTACATTAAACTCACATAGTTTATGACTGCATTTACCATAATTGCTTCTTATCTTCACCTCTACAACCTTCAGGTAATGACACACATAGTCGATAGGGAATATAGGCACAGATATCAGCACTCACATATCCCCCCATTCATGTATCATCAACTAAAAGGTGCTCCCCCATTTTGTTGCAACCAAAAGCCGGAAAGAGCTCGGTAAAGTTTGACAGCCCATCCACAGACCCGTAATACGGGATAAGAAGGAATTCAAATGTATACTTCGCAATACCTCGAAGCTTGATTTAAAACACGTACGGCACGATGATACATGACCCCTCAAACATGGACTCATACATACATGCTTCTACTATCTCACTAGGTCATACCTTTTTCCCACCTTCTTCTCTTCTCCCTTACCCAATCATAGAAATGTATTTTTACATGACATATATTTTTCTCTTTTTGAACTGTTTTTAGGAAGTGGCAGTTATTGATGACTGCCAAAGGGTGGACTGTCAAAGTCAGAAAAATATCACGCTGCACGTTGCCATATATTCACCTCATGCGCGTGCCTGCTGCACGTGCACATTCTCTCCCGTGCGTGCGGATACTCGCAGTCGCGTGATGGCGCCTCGGCCATGCGCTCGAGCGCGTGGTATGTGCATTTACGGTAGAGTTTGTGTGCGTCTAGCGGGCGACTCAATCGTTAGATAATTAATCCATATACCATGTTTTATAGATAATGTTCCCCTTAGTAATAACTGTAAGTTTGTTTAATGTGACTTGTTCACGGACTTGGGAATCCCTCTTTTTATGGTACGAAGGGTCAGACAGGGTTTGAACAGCTGTGTCTGGTACCTAACTGAAGAGTATTTTAATAGCAACAATCCGGTGCTGGTTAGGTAAAGATTAATCGCTCCTACGTATAGTTATGGCCATTAGTAGATTCTGGACATTTCATATATTTGCGATTCATTATCCATGCGGCGGGAATCCGGAGATTCCCACCCACCTGAGCTGTTTGAAATAGTCACAGCCCACCTGTTCAAACTAACCTATGACCTTTTGATATGATGCGAGGAGACATTCCTGTGTCCAATGAACAATGAGATTGTAGGTCCCTTTGTAGTATACTGTACCCAGTGTATATAAGATCAGCCAGCCTGAACAGCTCTCCCACTCTCCACAAACGGTTTTCATATTGACTAACTCGGAGCTGGTACCAGGCTGCGCTGCGATCGTTCCCAGTGTGTGTGTAAGTAATTCTCTGTGATTATCTCGCTCTTTGTTTGTATTGGCCACATTCTCTCTCTCTCTGTTTAGTATAAGATTGTAACGTTATTGTATATTTCTGTCTAGATATTCTGTTAGAATTATATGTTAGTATGTAGTGTATGACTTGTAACTGTTTTACCCCTATTCGATATAACTAAAAGCTTGTTAGTAAAGGTGTTGGAACCTTAGCACGGTATCGTGTGTTCATTACATTACAGAGGGTAATAGGAGCGTCTCGATCGCTCAAACAGCTTTAGTGTTAACAAGGTTAAGCAGCGTTATATCGCTACAGTGTTTCAGTACAAGGTTTACAGTATAAGAGTATCCTTTCTGTGTGTTACATTCAAGGTTTACTGATTGTGTTATGCACACCAGTGCCTGCAGGAAAGTACTGGTGTCAGAACTGTTATGCACTCCAGTGCCTGCAGGAATGTACTGGTGTTTGAACTGTTATGCAAAACAAATGGACTCACAGACAGACTGGGGAATATGACATAACGTACACAGAAGGTGATAGGGTAACAAAATACACACAAGGTGAACAGAGAAGCCCAGAGGCTAAGGAACTGGGTATCTCCCTTGTATTAGAACTGCTCAGATGGGAAAAGCAAGATGTTGTGTTTTAATACGTAGAGAACCCGAAATGCTGTTGCTAAGGGCAACAGCAAAACCCTAAAGGGTTACCAACGGGTGTGGCAGTAAACTCCTTGGTCAGAGATGGAATGATAGACACAAGGAGAGTCTCCACAATCCTAATTCTCACTTGCAGTGCACAGGTTCAGCTTACTGCCACTAAACTGACCCCTGACACCTAGCACAGTGAGACAGGATTAGACAGGCAAGTCTTAGAATACAGCCGCAAACTTGCTAAGTTCACAGAGTAGTAACAGAACCCCAGCAAGCTAAACGACTGACTCCAGTCTTACTGCTAGGTCTGGATTGGCAGAGTGTAATACCAAATCCCCAGGCCTATTTGCAGTAAGCAACAAACAAATACAAAGCTACACAGTACTGGTTAACTTTAAGGAACTGACTAACCAACAAAGATTCAGCAGCATCTGCTTACCCTGAGAAGAGGCCTTATAAAGCAGGTGCTGTCCACGCCCCACTCAGACCTCACAGACTGTGAGCACAAAAACCAGCACCGGATCCCCTGCCGTGCACAGAGCCTATAACCACTGCACAGCAAAAGACCCGAACCGGAGTATCAGCTGCGCTCAGGTTACTTCGCTAGCACTTGTCTCCCGGTTGCCATGACGACGTGGCAGCACAGGGCAGGAGACCCTAACAGTACCCCCCCCTCTGACGAGGGGTCAAAGAACCCCTACCACCGGGTTTATCGGGGAACTGCGAGAAGAAAGAGCGTATCAGTCTGGGGGCATGAAGATCACAACTGCGCACCCACGACCGCTCCTCCGGGCCATACCCCTTCCAGTGCACCAAAAATGACAGCCGACCCCGAACCACCTTGGAGTCAAGAATCCTTTCAACAACAAACTCCCTCTGGCCACGTATCAGAAGAGGGGAAGGTCTTCCACTGGAAGAAGGATTACTAATCGCCCGTTTTAAAAGGGAACAATGAAATGTTTTATTGATACCCAAAGAACGGGGCAGATCTAACTGAAATGCCACCGGATTGATAACCCTGGTGATCTTATAAGGGCCGATGAACCGGGGGCCTAACTTATGAGATGGCTGTCTCAACTTCAAATTCTTGGTAGACAACCAGACGAAGTCTCCTAATTTGAAGCTGCAGGGTCTTTTCCGCTTATCAAAAACCCTTTTGGTCACTAATGACACAGACACAAGGGCTTTCTTCACTTTCCGCCAAATACCTCTAAGGACCGAAACCACAGAGGAACCACCAGGCGTGGAGTCCAGGGGGTCAAAAGAATTGGCCTTAGGATGATGCCCATACACACAAAGGAAGGGAGAGATCCCTGTAGCAGAGTGAGCCGCGTTGTTATAGGCAAACTCCGCCATGGACAGATGAGCAACCCAGTCAGTCTGACACTTGGAGACATAACACCTGAGGAACTGCTCCAAGGACTGGTTCACCCTTTCAGTCTGCCCATTAGACTGCGGATGGTAGCCTGACGACAAGCTGACAAAAATCTGAAGATCGGAACAAAATGCCCTCCAGAATTTGGCCACAAACTGGGATCCGCGGTCAGAGACCACATCAAGTGGCAACCCGTGGAGACGCACAACATGCAGCATAAATAATTCAGACAGGCGTCTGGCCGATGGCAGCCCAACCAGTGGAACGAAGTGCGCCACCTTCGAAAACCTGTCAACAACAACCCAGATGGCTGTCATCCCCGAGGATTTGGGCAAGTTCACCACAAAATCCATTGAAATGTGGGTCCATGGCTTAGATGGGATAGAGAGTGGATGTAATGGGCCAACAGGAACCCCTCTAGGAGTCTTATTTCGGGCACAGATGTCACATGCCCGAACCCACTGATCCACATCCTTAGCCACCGAGGGCCACCACACCGCCCTAGATAGCAACTCCCGAGTTCTGGCAATACCCGGGTGACCTGCCGACTTCTTGGCATGGAATTCCAGGAACACTCGCTGTCTTAACCTAGGAGGCACAAACAAAAGACCTACCGGAAGGTCTGGAGGAGCCTGCTCCTGTGCTCTAAGGACTAATGATAAGAGGTCCTGGGTAATGCCCACTTTAATACATGATGGGGAAACAATGGGCAACGGCTCCTCGTGGTCTCCTGGATTGGAGCAAAACTCAGCGAGAGCGCATCAGCCTTGATGTTTTTTGACCCAGGGCGATATGTTATCAAAAAATTAAAGCGAGCAAAAAACAAAGCCCATCGTGCCTGCCTGGCATTGAGACGCTTTGCTGACTCTAAATATGCCAGATTCTTATGGTCAGTGAGAATTGAGACCACAAACTTAGCCCCCTCAAGCCAGTGTCTCCACTCCTCGAGTGCATCCTTAATAGCCAACAATTCCCGGTTACCCACGTCATAATTCATCTCGGCAGGCGAAAATTTACGGGAAAAGTAAGCACAGGGATGAAGGCGATTATCAGACACTCCCATCTGAGAAAGCACTGCCCCAATACCCATCTCAGAGGCATCCACCTCCACCACAAAAGGACGCTCTGGATCTGGGTGTCGCAGCACCTTGGCCGAAACAAATGCCCTTTTGAGACGGGCAAAAGCCGCTTTAGCCTCACAAGACCAGTGAGCAACATCCGCCCCTTTCTTAGTGAGTGCCACCAAGGGCGCCACTATAGACGAAAATCCAGCGATAATTCGTCTATAAAAATTCGCAAAGCCCAGGAAACGCTGAAGCGCCTTCAAACTAGTGGGCTGCACCCAATCCAGGACTGCCTGTACCTTGGAACCCTCCATTTGGAAACCTTCTGGGGAGATAATATATCCTAGAAATGCGATTTGCTGAACTTCAAATTCGCACTTCTCCAGCTTCGCCCCAAGCCGGTGGTCTCTGAGTTTCTGGAGGACTAAGCGTACATGCTTCCGATGTTCCTCCAGGGAATGGGAGAAGATTAGGATGTCATCTAAGTATACAACTAAGAATCTATCCAAATATTCCCTGAGCACATCATTCATGAAATCCTGGAAGACTGCCGGGGCATTACAGAGCCCAAAAGGCATCACCAAATATTCATAATGCCCTGAGTGGGTATTAAAGGGAGTCTTCCATTCATCCCCCTCTCTTATTCGGATTAGATTGTACGCACCGCGTAGGTCAATCTTAGACAAAATGGTGGCAGTACGAAGCTGGTCAAACAAGACCGAAATGAGAGGCAGTGGGTATGAGTTTTTAATCGTGATACGGTTCAATTCCCTGAAGTCGATGCAGGGTCGCAACGAACCGTCCTTTTTACCCACGAAGAAGAACCCCGACCCAACTGGAGACTGTGAAGGTCTGATAAATCCCTTAGCCAAGTTCTCCTGAATGTACTCTGCCATAGCCTGAGTCTCAGGATGTGACAGGGAGTACAACCTGCTCTTGGGAAGCTTAGCATTTGGCAACAAATCAATGGCACAGTCATAGGGGCGATGGGGAGGTAGTACCTCTGCAACTTTTTTGGAGAACACGTCCGCAAAATCTGCATAACACCCTGGCAATCCTGGCAAACTTAGCTGCGAGAGCCTGACTGGAAGGCTCAAGCAACTCCTGAAACAATCAGTACCCCAACTAAGAATCTCCCCAGAGACCCAGTCAAATTGAGGATTGTGGGCCCTTAACCAGGGTAACCCCAACACCAATGGGGCAAAAGCACAGACAGTCACATAAAAGGACAATTTTTCAGAGTGTGTGGCTCCAATAAACAAAGAAATCTGGCTAGTGCAAGAGGTAATTTTACCTTGGGATAATGGTTCCCCGTTTAACCCACAAATCTCAATTTCCGATGCCAAGGGTACTAAGGGAACAGAGTGTTTCAGGGCGAATTGGCGGTCCATAAAAACCCCGTCGGCCCCACTGTCCACAAAGGCCTCAGTCTTGACAGTTTGACCGAGGATCTTCAAGGTCACCGGAATGATAAAAGTCTTCTTGGGAAATTCTGACTTCTGGCCTGACAGGATATTTCCCATCACCCTCAGGCCCTGAAGTTTTCCGGCTTTTCTGGGCATGATACTACCACATGACCTTTATTCCCACAGTACAAACACAACCCCTGCTGTCTCCTCCGCGTCTTCTCACGCGAGGAGAGGCGGGTAGCCCCAATCTGCATAGGCTCCTCGGAAAATTCCTCAGAGTCTGAGGTTCCCTTGGGAAGGAAGGAAATCTCAGTCTCCCTTTCAAGCCTACGCTCTCTCAGCCGTCTATCCACCCGGATGGATAACTGCATGAGCTGATCCAAGCTATCAGGCAAGGGATATTGTACCAGTTGGTCCTTTATCTGGTTAGAAAGACCTCTTCGGTACTGGTGTCTCAGGGCTGGGTCATTCCACTGGGTATCATGGGCCAACCTCCGAAACTCCGTACAGTAAACCTCAACTGGCCTTCGCCCTTGCTTAAGGATCGAAATCTGAGCCTCGGCTGAGGCCGTCTTGTCAGGGTCATCATACAACATGCCCAGTGCCGTAAAAAAAGCATCAACACTTTTAAGCGACGGACAGTCAGGCTGCAACCCATATGCCCAGACCTGTGGGTCTCCTTGTAGCAAGGAAATCACTATGCCCACCCGCTGAATCTCCGACCCAGAAGACTGAGGCCTAAGCCGGAAGTATAGCTTGCAGCTCTCCTTGAAACAAAAGAACTGCGAGCGATCTCCAGAAAAACGATCCGGGAGATTTACTTTCGGCTCCTTAACCCCTGCAGGTGCTGCTGCTGCGGGAGCTCCGCCAGCAGCCTGGGAGGTGTGCATTTTAATGGACAAATCATTAAATTGTCGAGTCAGGACCTGCACCTGATCGACCACCTGTTGCAACGTATTTTGAGGGGTATGCTCCATATTCCCACAAAATTTCAACAGGAGTATTAGGCTGCTGAATATGTTATGCACACCAGTGCCTGCAGGAAAGTACTGGTGTCAGAACTGTAATGCACTCCAGTGCCTGCAGGAATGTACTGGTGTTTGAACTGTTATGCAAAACAAATGGACTCACAGACAGACTGGGGAATATGACATAACGTACACAGAAGGTGATAGGGTAACAAAATACACACAAGGTGAACAGAGAAGCCCAGAGGCTAAGGAACTGGGTATCTCCCTTGTATTAGAACTGCTCAGATGGGAAAAGCAAGATGTTGTGTTTTAATACGTAGAGAACCCGAAATGCTGTTGCTAAGGGCAACAGCAAAACCCTAAAGGGTTACCAACGGGTGTGGCAGTAAACTCCTTGGTCAGAGATGGAATGATAGACACAAGGAGAGTCTCCACAATCCTAATTCTCACTTGCAGTGCACAGGTTCAGCTTACTGCCACTAAACTGACCCCTGACACCTAGCACAGTGAGACAGGATTAGACAGGCAAGTCTTAGAATACAGCCGCAAACTTGCTAAGTTCACAGAGTAGTAACAGAACCCCAGCAAGCTAAACGACTGACTCCAGTCTTACTGCTAGGTCTGGATTGGCAGAGTGTAATACCAAATCCCCAGGCCTATTTGCAGTAAGCAACAAACAAATACAAAGCTACACAGTACTGGTTAACTTTCAGGAACTGACTAACCAACAAAGATTCAGCAGCATCTGCTTACCCTGAGAAGAGGCCTTATAAAGCAGGTGCTGTCCACGCCCCACTCAGACCTCACAGACTGTGAGCACAAAAACCAGCACCGGATCCCCTGCCGTGCACAGAGCCTATAACCACTGCACAGCAAAAGACCCGAACCGGAGTATCAGCTGCGCTCAGGTTACTCCGCTAGCACTTGTCTCCCGGTTGCCATGACGACGTGGCAGCACAGGGCAGGAGACCCTAACAGATTGTCATCTTGTGAGCGTCTGCGCCGCTCGTGATCTCCTCGTGGTCTCGAGCGTCCGCTACGCTGATAGCGTAGCATTACGGTAGTCGCTCGCCTATAGCGTGCACGACACCACGCATTAAGCTGTGAGCGAGCGTGCCGCATGTGCGTCTCGATCACGGCTGAGCGTATGCTACGCTAAGTGCGTACCCTTACGGTACCCCATACGCCAATTGCGTACTGTGTCTCTTACCCATTATTGTGAAGTTATAAGGTAATCTAAATCAGCATTATCACCGGTATCCTCACACAGACCGATTAGGGAATCATTCCCCGTAGTGCCCAATCCAGATGTCAAACTTTGTAAAATCTTCTTTGCCTCTACAAACTTATCTGTTACTAAACTCTGTGATTTGTCTTCAAAGTTTCCTCTTCATCTCTTACGTTCACTGACAGGATTACAGTTCAAATGTCACATGCCTACTTGGTCTTTTCAGAGTTCTGCCCAAACCCAGTATATCTCACCAGCATAGGGACACGAGTATCAGTGTGCCTGGCCATGCACAAAGGGTGGAGAATGGGAATACTGGTGAAGGGAGACTGTGCATAGATACCGATATACATGATGGTGTGACAGCCTGATGGTGAACGCAAATCTGACAAATTTTCTTTTTATTATTTCCCCTCTCTTTTCACTTTCCAAAGATGGTTCACTTCACACAACAGTTAAACACATTGAAATGCAAGATTTATGTTCCCTACAGAAAGGTCGCTGACCCAGAGAGAACCCGTGACAAAGAGCAGAGTATAGAGAACATCGTATCACTGGAGTGTCTGTTCCGGGAAGGTTGAGAGGCAGTACTGTTGAGACGGCACCTGAGCGCGGAGAACAACAAGACCAGAGGCGGTTGTCGCACCAGTTTTTTTAAATTATTTTTTCCATTCCCCACTACCCTCCTTCTCTTCTTCTTTTTCTCCCCCCCCTTCTCTTCTTCTTTTTATCCCCCCCCCCCCCTTCTTGTTTCCTTTCTCTTCCCTTAACAAGATGGACCTACCCCAAGAGACTGCGTTCCGGGTTTTCCTGTTAATCCTGTTGTTGACCAGAACAGTCTGTTTCGGTGAGGGTCCCAGAGAGGTCGAGAGAGGATCTGGAATGGGTTCTGATGGCGGGGATGGATTTGTAGAATCTCAAGAGCAACACATCACTCGAGCAAAGGTGAGTATCAGAAAGCGATCTGGTAGTCAGGGAGCTCGGAGGCACTGTGAAGGGTTATTGGCTGAGGAAAATTGCATTTGTAAGAATTGTGAGAACATAGTCGAGGATGGGTGCATCCAGAGATGTCAGTCCAGCCTTAATATCAACATGGACCGTCATCCGTTGAGTGATTACCACTCACTAGTGGGTAAGGTCTTAAACCAAACAGAATGCTGGGTGTGCTCACAAGTACCTCAAGGTCAGAGCAAGTCAGGATTAGTACCGTACCCTTTAGCAATAGATGAGTTACTCGAATTACGGGGTGGGAGACCGGTGGACAAGAAATTCAATATTTTTAGGCCCCCTAGTTTGAAGCTCCACCAGTATCATGTAGATAAATCCTTATTATGTTTCAATATTACCGAAAACCGGGAAATTGGGAGGTGACATGGAATAACCAGACAATGGCCTTTTCGCACAGAGCTGATAGGATACACATAAATTCTGAACTTGTACGCCAAATAGCCAACAGTGGAAGGTATTTTCGGTATAGGTATACTAAGCAAGACCATGTGGGTTGGAGAAGTATCACCAGGGTACTGTGCTCATATCATCCAGCCTGATACTTGTACTGAGGAGATGGGAGAACTAGGGATGGGGTTTTTCACTTGGAAAGGTTGTAATATGGTAATGTCATATTCTGTCCCCTATGTTCTCCCCGATGATGCCTATTTCATATGTGGGAGGAAACCGTATAAGTAGCTTGCCCCGAACTCAGAGGGATTGTGTTATGTTGGAAGAGTGTTGCCAGAGGTCATGACCATAACCCATGATAAGATGAAAGAGGTTCACCGCAGTGCTCAGGCTCCTTATACTCATACTCACTATGAACACATCGTCAAGAGACACCTCATAGATAGAACAGAGCACGCAGCCTCTGATTTGATCCACGAATCCACCGGGATTCAATTCCTTCTCACATTAGACATCACCCGTACTGCCAGAGGAATTATAAATTATAGGTATATCCATGCGCTAGCGAACTTGATAGATAATATCACTGAGATGTATGACGACACCTTCAGGTATACGGGAAGGGAGTTACAAGCTTACAAGACGGAACTGATCCAGCATAGGATGGTCCTTAATTATATCACAGCCGTGACAGGTGGGTACTGTGTCACTTTGGCAACTCAAAATGGTGTGAAGTGCTGTACATATATAACAAACAGCACTGACGACCCCACAGAGATTATCGATAAAAAGATGGATGATATATTACAGTTGTGTTGTGTTATGAGCCACGGCTGTGGCTCATTCCTGTTTTGCATTTTGGTTATGTATTTTATGTTATACTTCTGTTTATGTTCCCCGTGGGTGTCATGGGGTGTTCGGAGCTCACCCTTAAGGAGAGGGTACTGTTATGAACCACAGGTAGTGGTTCAATCCTGTTTTCCGTATTTTATGTTTATAGTTGTCTTGCAGGCCAGAATTTCCCGTTGCTCTGGTTTAAGAAGACTCTTGTTTGCTGCCGGTGGTGAGTCTGTGTAATTGCAGCTTGTTCCCATGTGTTCAGCCTCACCTGTCTGTTAATTGCACCTCTCAGTTGTGCAGCAGGGCAGCTGCACGACATAATTAATTAGGACTCTGTTATATTCTGGCTCAGTGCAATACACAGACGCTGGTGATAGTTCCAGTGTTCCTGAGTTCTGAGCTAGTTCCTGCCAGTTCCTGAGCTCCTGTCTAGCAGTGTCTGTCTAGCTGCTTCCAGTGTCGGTTCCAGTGTCGGTTCCAGTGTCTGTTCCAGTGTCTGATCCAGAGTCTATCCCGTGTCCTGCCGTGAAGCATTCCTGTCCAGAAGTCCTGTGGCTTTGTCTGTGCCTGGTCGAGTATCTGGCTTCTTGGTGTCCACCGGTCTGTCGTTTGGGATTCTGCCTGTCCTCTGGTTCTGAGAGACTGTGTCGGCTACATTGGGGGTTCCTGTCCGTTTGCCAGTATTTGTACCGGTTCCATGAGTAGCGGCTTTGCCGCGTCCGTCGGCCTAGGCCGCAGTATTCTTTGGTTATATTTGTTACTGGTGTTTTGCAGAGGGTTCTGCTTATGCTGTCACTGCCGGTACACAACAGAATTGTGTCGGCATGTGGACAGCATTTCCTTTGTTGTTCTTTTCCTTTGGCGGCGTTCCGCACATATATTTAGTTTTAGGGTTATTAGTAGCCCCTAGCCTTCTGTTTGCTTTAGTTAGAGGTCCCCTTGTTATTATCCTTTCTCGGTTCACGCCTTGTCTCACTCTAAGACCTGGGGGCATCGGAGTTGGGCAGACCTAATCCGCCCTTCAAACGCGGCTGCCGTGGGCCCAAGAAACCATAGTCACTCAGGCGTGAACTGACCACACGGGTGAAACAATGGAGGTAGGGTGCTAGGGGCTATTTCCACACCACACCTTATTTCAGCGTCACGTTCTGGTGCTCTGGACTCACTACGCAACATCTCCCTTGTTCTGAGCACCAGGAACCTAACACAGTTGAAGTGGGAGTTCCGAAGGAGACACAACCTTACCCTGACCGCTGTGGGTAATGAGCTGACCGGCTGGGTCTCATGGTTGAACCCACGAAATTGGTTCTCAGGATTAGGAGAGTGGGCTCAAAATGTTATTATGAGTGTAGGAAAGTTTCTCCTTTGTATCCTGGGAGTTGTCATAATTATTGGTTTGATATTTAGGTGTGTTCGAATTCTGACGCGACGCAAGCACGGCACAAATTTGATGAGTTTAAGGAGCGAGGGCATTGTTATAGCAGCAGATTTAATTTACGACCCATCCATAGAGACAATGTTATGATAAGGATTGCAAATGAATTCCATGGCCCGTTTCTTATACCCGTTTTTCCTTTGTCTCCCCCTCTGCCCAGATACACCCATCCGGAAAAGACATCAGCCCTACCCAAGAATGATTATGAAAATGTTTTGTGAATGTATTTTAGATATGTGTCTTATCTTCATCTCTACAACCTTCAGTTAGTGACACACATAGTTGACAGGTGATATCCACATATACTAGCACTCACATATGTTCCCCCTCCATGTATCATCAACTAAATGTGCACCCCATTTATTGGAGCAAGAAGCCGAAAAGAGCTCGGTAGTGTTTGTCAGCCCACTTACAGACCCTTAATACGGGATAAGAAGGATTTAATGTATACTTCGCAATACCTCGAAGCTTATCTAAAACATGTATGGCACGATGATACATGCCCCTCAGACATGGATTCATACATACATGCTTTTTACTATACCACTAGGTCATACATTTCCCGCCTACAACTCTCCTCCGACCATCCAATCGTCTGTAGATATTGTATTGATATTTTTCTGTTTAGTGATCAGATGGTGGCAGTTATTGGTGACTGCCAAAGGGTAGACTGTCAAAGTCGAAAAATATTGAAGAACACACAGCACATATAAACTGCTCACACATGCCCACTGCGCGTGCACTTGTTCTGCCCTGCCGTGAGTGCACATATCCGCAATTTGCGTATGGTCGCTCCCGCATGACCTGCGCATCGGCGCGTGGTATGGGTATTTACGGCAGAGTTTGTGTACGCATGGAGAGCCATCAAAACACATTACATATTTAATCCAAATAGTGCACAATGTACACATAGTCTCCTTGCACCACATCAGAAAGTTATAGCTGTTTAAATGGTTGCAGAACAAAGGGATTCACCTTTACAGGATAAGAGGGGACAGACTAAGGTTATAAGGTGGTATTTGGTATCCAGCTGTAGGGTATTTTAAGGGAAACATTCCGGTGTTGGTCAGCGGAAGATCGCATGTTCCTGCGGATAGTTATGTGCAGAAGCAGAATATAGATATAAACTGTATTTACTGTATATTATGTATGCGGCGGGAATCCAGAGGAGACCACCCACAAGAACAGTTGAGAAAGACATCGCCTACCTTTTCAAATCAACCTATGACCTCTCCTGTACTGTAAAGGTGCATCCCTGTGTCCAATGGACAAAGGGATTACAGTATCCATTGTTTTGCTTTTGGAAGACTTGTATAAATAAAGCCTGCTGCAGAGCGGCCAGTCACAAGACTCACAACGTTATCTATTTGATTACGGAGGACTGGACCAGGAAGCGCACGTGAATATTCTCACGTATGTACATTGACCTGTAGCCATTATTCTGTTATATATATTGTTAGTATTGTAGTGTATAATTTGTATTGTAAACCCCCTTTCAGAAATAATCCACTGTGGTGTTGGAACCCAGCGGTTAATCACAATTGGTGCTGTGTCCTCATTGCCCTGCTAAGGTTTAAAGTGTACTATTATTGCATAGCATTGCTGTAGAAGGTTTAAAGTGTATCTCTGGGTGTGTACGCGCTGAAAGTACTTTGTACCGTCAGCGCGGCGTGTGTACGCAGAGTCCGTATACTGTACGGGACTCTGTCCGCAAATAGCGTAAAAGGTGCGTAGAGTGTGAACTAAGTATAGCGGCCGCAGCGGCTAAAGGTTTAAAGTGTATTGACGGTGTGTTTAAGGTATAGCTTTTATTCCTGTAAAGATAATCGACATTATCACTTCCATCTGTACTATGTTCTCCGTACGTGGAGTGTAAGGCCCGATTTGCGGCATGTGCCGGGGGAATGACAATGGGTTGGGCATCTGGTGAGATTACATGTAAGATAACCCGGCTATTTTTACTCTGTTCATCCTCTCGGAGGTAGCGGGGTGTAATGAGGCATGGCTCTAGCTACACCTCAGCAGGAAAATGTCACATTCTATTATGCAACATGCTGAAAGCAAAAATAACCAGGGAAACCATTAAGAAAAGAATGAGAGGAAGAGAAATATAGTAGTATTGAAATGGTTTATATTTACACAAATCACGATCTTGCGTTTAGTAAATGATCACAATGTCAAAGGTATACAGTAAACGCAATCTTCACATAGAAAGAGACAATGATACAATAGATTCATTTTCCTGCCTTTATAGTGGAGACATATTCCTAGATCCTAGGACGTATGTACTCCTAAATGTAGTACATTTATTGTATTGCTCTCCACTGCTGCGTGAACATAGGTGGTCATTGCGAGTTGTTCGCTCACTAGCAGTTTTTAGCAGCTGCGCAAACGCTATGCTGCCTCCCACTGGGAGTGTATTTTAGCTTAGCAGAAGTGCGAACGAAAGGATCGCACAGCGGCAGCAAAGATGTTTTGTGCAGTTTTAGGGTAGCTCAATACCTACTCGGCGCTTGCGATCACTTCAGACTGTTCAGTTCCTATTTTGATGTCACGAACACGCTCTGCGTTCGCCCAGCCACGCCTGCATTTTTTCGAACACTCCCTGAAAACGGTCAGTTGACACCCAGAAACACCCACTTCATGTCAATCACTCTGCGGCCAGCAGTGCGACTGAAATGCTTCGCTAGACCAGCTAGCGATCAACTCGGAATGACCACCATAATTCCATATAAAAGTCACGTGGCACCATGTCTAATGCTGGTTTTCTGCGGTACAACTTCCAGTGACTCGCTGAGATGCCGTCACTGCTTCATGGAGCATCATATGGCAATCAGGGGCAGATTGCAGGTAATGGGGGCCACAGGACAACTAACTTGAGCAGGACCCTACCACTAAAAACATTATGCCACACACTGAAGCAGGGATGGACAAGGGCGCTGGCATAGTACCAGTCACGTGCAGTTGGAGGAAGGTGTGTTTCTGTATGTCGGTTGGCTGAGCAGAGTGCCAGGAGGCTGTGTTGCCCGGCCAGTCTATCTCCGTATGGCCATCTCGGCCCATCAAGCCATCGGCCTTTTGACATTTGCCAGATGGGCAGTCCTGCCACACAGTGCCCCCAGTGCTTCCCCACAGCTACCACCGCCCTGTGTGTAACTGTGGCCACTGCTATAACTGTGGCCACAGAGATCAGTCCAACCCTGGCCTCACCATGGAACACAGCAATGTCACTATACCACAATATCCATTACATATATACAGTGGCAAATGCAGGATTTCTAGAGGGAGGTTTCCAAATACAGTCCACAATCTCCCACTCTGCGGAACACGGAATACAGTATTAATATTTAACTCTATCGATGGTCTATAGTATAGGCTGTATCACACGTATTTAAATAATATAAATAAGATAAGTGATCAGGAAATGGTTAAACATACTAGAACAAATAAATACACAAACATAATAGAACCAGTACTGCCCGTTCTAAGCACACATTCTCCCACCTCATGGTAAGGCTCCTGTCTCTTCTTCCTGCTAGCTACTCTCTGGTCCAGTGCACTGATTGATGACACGCACCACAAACTCAGTAGAAGAAGCTGCTACCACTGGGCACGTGCAGCAGCTCCGCTCTGTCCCTCACACTGCATGACGTGGCGGCAGCTCTTGGAATTGTATTACATACCATTGCTATTGTTGTCAAAGTTCGAACCACTTGCAAAGAGGAGAGGGCTTTCCAGGCAACTGGAACCCCCCCCCCCCCCCACCCCCATTCGGTTTCCTATGATATGCTATACTGTACATTGTTCCTCCTTTAGAATGTAAGCTCTCACGAGCAGGGCCCTCTTCCCTCATGGGCTTATCCTGTCTCTTACTTTAATAATCTTCAACTGCATCACATCCAGCAGTCTTCTGCCACCTGATACTTATTCCAGTGTCATCTGCTGATGTAACTATGTTTATTTACCCTGTACTTGTTATATATTGTTGTCAACTGTAAGTTGCTGTTTTCCTGTTTGATTATTTGTTTATGTACTCCGTAATTGGGCGCTGCGGAACCCTTGTGGCGCCATATAAATAAAGGATAATAATAGGGATCATCAGCTCAGCGCAGTTACCTTTCTGAGGGAGAAAGGAAAAACAGGATCTCGTCAAACAGGGAGAGGAGGGTGGAATACAGGGGCAGATGCACTAAGCCTTGGAGAGAGATAAAGTGGAGAGAGATATTGTACCAGCCAATCAGCTCCTGACATTTTTTAAACACAGACTGTGACATGGTAGTAAAGAGCTGATTGGATGGTACTTTTATCTCTCTCCAAGGCTGTGTACATCTGCCCCGTAGTCTCTTAAGGTGGGTACACACTGGTAGATATATCTGTCGATCAACTGATCTGCAGATATATCTATGGACGGATCGGGCAGTGTGTTGAGCATACACACTGCCCGATCCGTCGGGAACTGACGTCATGAACTGGGCGGGCGTGTACACACGCCCGCCCAGTTCAGCTGTCAATCACCGCCGTCCGCCGCAGCATGTGTACGGGCGGTCGGCCGACCACCCCGTACACACACAGCGACGCGCCAATATATCGGTAGATATATTGGCCGTCGGCTGTGCTGCGCAGCCGACGCGATACGTCTGTGAAAGACGGAGTTCACAGACGTATATCGGCCGTACACACTGGCCGACGATTCCGCGATATATCGGCCGTTCAAGAGAACGGTCGATATATCGACCAGTGTGTACGGGCCTTTACAGTAACTGGGAAGTTTACGCTATAGATCTGGTCCAATGTGAATATACTTGTCTTGTATACAATGTATCTTTATCAGATAGCAGAAACGCATTGTATTCCTACTGAGGGGAATGTGCTGCGAATGGACAGATTGTACTTATACAGCAATACAGAGCCGCTTCATCAGAATACATCAATATGCTGCAACTATAGATAGAGCCACGCTGCAGATAATTTAGGTCAGTAGTTTATTTGATCAATGTCCCCGGAATTTCCTCTCTCTGCCTCCAGTTTATTTTGTAGACAGCAAAAGATTTTCATTAACTGTGAAAAATTCCATATGCAGAGAAGTAGGGCAGGTTCCCGGGGGTTACCCCAAAGAGCTCTGCCTCTCCGGCTGTAGTATGCTGCGTGTGCCCTGTGTACACTGTAAGGTAAATCAATGATACTTATATATTAAAGGAGAGCAAAATACTTTTTTACATTAGGGATGTATAAAAAATGAAATCATAAAATTTTTCTTTCACTCCAAGTGCCGATATGTTCTGTGTCTGACACGGTGCTGAAACCCTCTGTGCTGCTGTTGAGATTTCTGATTTGCTCTGAAGATCGGTTTTCATCCTCTCATGCTTAGTTCCAGCTTGGGCCACGGAATTTAGGGGGAATGACAGATTCCACGTACAGCGTCCTGCGCAAAATAAATACATAAAAAACAAACAGCGGGTTCCCCCAGCCCCAAATCCTCAACCAGAGGCAGTTTGGGCTGTTCTACACTCTAACAGTGATACCACGGGCATTGGATGAATGAGAAAAAGTCTGGCAGACACCCAAACACCAATGTTACTGGAATGGGGGCGAGGATTATAAAGTGAATGAAAAAACAAATATAATCGCTTTCGGGGGTGCAGCAGTGTACGGCCGGAGCCCATTAGCTTTAGTCTCCTGGGTCCTCCACTCCACTCTCAAAAGGTAATAGTTGGGGCGTGTTCGGTGCATGAGCAGTGAGGTCCTATATGGGGGTTATAAACACTCGAATAATGGCAGAGGGTACCCAAGAGACAGAAGCGGAATTACTACCCAAGATAACTATGGGGCCTGGCATTACCCAATCCTTTCTTTCCATGGGGTATAGTTTTTCAAAATGTATTTTCATGTCTTCTTTAAATATTAATGGGCCGGAACCGAGTTGTTCTGCAGACCACAGGCTCTCAAACGCAGTCCTCCAACAGCTCATGTTTTCCTCCCAGAATCACAAGTGAAATAATCAGCTCCACCTGTCAATCTTTTAAAATCTATCAGTGAGTAATGAATACACCTGTGCACCTGCTAGGTGATCTGGAAAACGTGAACCGCGTGGGGTCCTGAGGACCGAGGTCGAGAACCACTGCTGTAGACGGATCTTGCCTTTTTCAGCATCACACATGCTCTGTAGCGGAGCGTCCGCATCAGAGGGCGATTCCAAGTTGTGCGCAGCTCAGTCACGGTTCCACTTGCAGCTGAAGGTTGTGTGAGGGCTCAGCAAGGACGTGAGGATGGAACTGCGAGCTATGTAGGGTGTTGTGGCTGTCTGATTTCACTTATCGGGCTGGCACAAGTGCATGCTGGTAATGATGATGGCTATATAAGTGTATGGGGGCGTTGTACCGGCCGATAGCTGCGTTTAGTACCACGCATAGTGTAACAGCAGCTGACTTGCATGCAACTCTGAATATGTAGCAAATGGACATTATTGTAAGCTTGCCTATAGAGTGTAAGCTTGCGAGCAGGGCCCTCCTACCTCTGTGTCTGTCTGTTATTACTCAGTTTTGTTTAGGGAGGCCAATCCCGGGCCGTTTTTTCAATCCCGGGATTCGGGATTGAAAAACGATCAATCCCGGGATTCCCGGGATTGCAGTAGGGATCAGTGAAGAAGGGTGTAGGGAGCAGCGCTGGAGGGTAGGTAGCGGTGCGGGAGGGTGTAGGTAGCGGCAGGGAAGGGAGGAAGGGTGTAGGTAGCAGTGCAGGAAGGTGTAGGTAGCTGGGCGGGAGGGTGTAGGTAGCGGTGCGGAGGGTGTAGGTAGCTGGGCGGGAGGGTGTAGGTAGCGGTGCGGAGGGTGTAGGTAGCTGGGCGGGAGGATGTACAGTAGGTGGCGGGGAGGGTTGGTAGCGGCGCGGGAGGGAGGGTGGGTGTAAGTACCACTTACTATTAGGTGGGCGCCAGCCATGGACACACTGAACGCGGCGGCATTTCAAATGAAGCGCCGGCCGCCAGCCAACCAGAGCTGGCGGACCAGCAGCCAATCCGGGAAGCGGCCGCAGCAGTCGCTCCTGATTGGCTGCCGCGGCAGCTTCCCTGATTGACTGCCGTTCTGCCAGCTCTGATTGGCTGGCGGCCGGCGCCACATTTGAAGTGCCGCCGCGTTCAGCGTTCGTCTATGGCTGCCGCCCGCCTAATGGTAAGTAGTATTACTTACACACACTCCCTCCCGCACATGTGCAGTGCAATCCCGTGATTCCCGGGATTGGATGCTCCAATCCCGGGATTCAAATCCCGGCATTTTGGGGCCCAAATCCCGGGATCCCGCCGATCCTGATCCCGGGATTGGCCTCCCTAGTTTTGTTCTATCACTGTTGTTTCCAATTATAAAATGCAACGGAGTAAGATGCGCTAAACAAGAAACCGATGATAATAATATTAGTAATTAAGCACAGAAGGGGGGGAGGCGGACTCTATTTTTGCATTGGGGGAGAGAAACGTCATTTGGACTTGGCCAAGGTGAAATCCCATTTGCCACATTGGAGAATACGGATATTTCTTTCCCGAGCCACCGTACACTCTACACCCCAGGAAAGCTGATTTTTCAGCCGGTCAATAGTTAAAAACTCAGTAAGTTTAGTTGTTTCAGCTTTTCAATTGTTTTATGTGGAAAGGATTAGATATTAATGCAATAAAGGTTGCACACGGGGAAGCAAATGTTTTATGAATTGAGCTTTTAAATTATAAATGTGCTGCTTACTGTCTTTGTTGCATTCGCCTTGATGTTTTGTTTACAGACCATCTCAGAGCTCGGCAAAGTATTAGCACTTACAAAATAATAAAAATAGATTTTTTTTTTTGTTGAAAACCATAAACACGTCTCCAAAAAAAAAAAGACGATAGCCCATCAGTGTTTTGTTGTTGTTTTTTTCTTCCCTCAAACACTTTACATATTAATACGGCTGAAGTAAAAGAGTAAGTAATTCTGGAGTTTTTCCCTAGAGCTGCGTTCTTCTTTTCATATGTAATTATTCTCTGAGTGCATTAGATAATACTATAGTTCCCACCGCTGTATACACATCTATAAATCATTAATGAGGCCGTTAACTGAAACAAAACTATAAAAGATTTGCATTACCCGGCAGAACCTTCGCTTAATTGACTTCCAGTTATTTACAATTAATTTTTCCATTTGGAATAATGATTGCAGGCCACGGAGTTTTTTTCCCTGATATTATTACTGCTGTGTGGAATTAAGAGGCTGCCGATTCATCATAACAGTGTATAATAACTAGTCTATAAATGACCGGTAATGAGCCTTAGGTCAATGGCTCAAAATAAACAACAAAAAAAGGCTTTAATTAAAAATGTTGCAAACAGGACATTCAGAGATGACATTGAGCCTGCTCTCTTCTTTATGGTAACGGAATAGGGGAACACACACATAAGTACATTTTATATATATTTGGGGGTTGCCTCAATGATATTTCAATGGAAATAAAACTAAGTGGCATTGCAATGACTGTGGCTCTGTTTGCAGCTGAGGATTATGTATTTGGTACCGGCTGCAGTGGCAAACTCAGGATTTGCATGGGGGGGTTTCCAGAACTGGGTGGAGCCAAGCACGGGGGTGGGTACTGAGGTGAACCAGTTTATGCTGGGTCCGTAAAACTAGTGTGTCAATGTGTGTGTGTGTGTGTACATATGTATATATATATATATATATATATATATATATATATACACTGCTCAAAAAAATAAAGGGAACACTAAAATAACATCCTAGATCTGAATGAATGAAGTATTCTTATTAAATACTTTGTTCTTTATATAGTTGAATGTGCTGACAACAAAATCACACAAAAATGATCAATGGAAATCAAATTTATTAACCCATGGAGGTCTGGATTTGGAGTCACACTCAAAATTAAAGTGGAAAAACACACTACAGGCTGATCCAACTTTGATGTAATGTCCTTAAAACAAGTCAAAATGAGGCTCAGTAGTGTGTGTGGCCTCCACGTGCCTGTGTTGTAGCCTCCCTACAACGCCTGGGCATGCTCCTGATGAGGTGGCGGATGGTCTCCAGAGGGATCTCCTCCCAGACCTGGACTAAAGCATCCGCGAACTCCTGGACAGTCTGTGATGCAACGTGGCGTTGGTGGATGGAGCGAGACATGATGTCCCAGATGTGCTCAATTGGATTCAGGTCTGGGGAACGGGCGGGCCAGTCCATAGCATCAATGCCTTCGTCTTGCAGGAACTGCTGACGCATTCCAGCCACATGAGGTCTAGCATTGTCTTGCATTATGAGGAACCCAGGGCCAACCGCACCAGCATATGGTCTCACAAGGGGTCTGAGGATCTCATCTCGGTACCTAATGGCAGTCAGGCTACCTCTGGCGAGCACATGGAGGGCTGTTTGGCCCCCAAAGAAATGCCACCCCACACCATTACTGACCCACTGCCAAACCGGTCATGTTGGAGGATGTTGCAGGCAGCAGAACGTTCTCCTTGGCATCTCCAGACTCTGTCACATCTGTCACATGTGCTCAGTGAGAACCTGCTTTCATCTGTGAAGAGCACAGGGCGCCAGTGGCGAATTTGCCAATCTTGGTGTTCTCTGGCAAATGCCAAACGTCCTGCATGGTGTTGGGCTGTAAGCACAACCCCCACCTGTGGACGTCGGGCCCTCATACCACCCTCCTGGAGTCTGTTTCTGATCGTTTGATTAGACACATGCACATTTGTGGCTTGCTGGAGGTCATTTTGCAGGGCTCTGGCAGTGCTCCTCCTGTTCCTCCTTGCACAAAGGCGGAGGTAGCGGTCCTGCTGCTGGGTTGTTGCCCTCCTACGGCCTCCTCCACGTCTCCTGATGTACTGGCCTGTCTCCTGGTAGCGCCTCCATGGTCTGGACACTACGCTGACAGACACAGCCAACCTTCTTGCCACAGCTCGCATTGATGTGCCATCCTGGATGAGCTGCACTACCTGAGCCACTTGTGTGGGTTGTAGGGAGGTCATACAGGCACGTGGAGGCCACACACACTACTGAGCCTCATTTTGACTTGTTTTAAGGACATTACATCAAAGTTGGATCAGCCTGTAGTGTGTTTTTCCACTTTAATTTTGAGGGTGACTCCAAATCCAGACCACCATGGGTTAATAAATTTGATTTCCATTGATAATTTTTGTGTGATTTTGTTATCAGCACATTCAACTATGTAAAGAACAAAGTATTTAATAAGAATATTTCATTCATCCAGATCTAGGATGTGTTATTTTAGTGTTCCCTTTATTTTTTTGAGCAGTGTATATATATATATATATATATATATATATACAAACAGAAAGTTCGCCATGGAGCATTTGGCAGATACACAGTAAACCAAGTGGGCATATTTGCAGTTATATTATGTGTGATACAGTTGCTAGGTTTTAATTTTTGAGACTCTGTGATAGTGTAGGACCTGCATGAAGATGGGGCACCTTGGCGAGCGGTTTGCAGGCTTCTGTGCATTGGCCAATTCACTAACTAAACCCCCATCATTTGTTTATTGATGTTGTGAAAATAAGTGAGCTTGCTTTGGTGAGTGCTGAACTTTCTGTTTGTATATTTGTAAGTAGGTGGCCATGGGCTACATGCACCCCACCCTATGAGTGGTGAGTGCAGACATTGCACCCCGCTTCTGGGGTGGTGAGTGCTGTGGTTTTATATTTGTTGGTATATATATATACTCCTCTTTACAGCCCGGCACTCTCTCTCCTCCTGGGAATTTGCTCCGGTGCCCTCCTCATGGAGTGCTTCTCCAAGTATATGTACAGAAAGGAGGCGGCACTCAGAGTCTTCAGTATCAAGTGAAAAACCGACCCGTGTTTATTTCAACGTTTCGGGGGACGGACCCCCGTCTTCAGGAAACACAAAACAAGTGTAATGTACAATGCCAACTTAAATAACTCACCCCATCCGTGAAACGCCAGCCTCCGGTGCGAAGGCGCCGCCCGCGGCTCCGGGTCCCGAACTCCCGGTCACGTGACTCCCCTGTTTGCGGAAGCTGCGTCACCACGTAGCCAGACGGCGTCCTGCAGCGGCTGTTGGCATGGAAACATGTCAATGAAAACAATACAGTGAAAATTCCCAACACCATTTCGTGCAGCCCAATCTCACATGAGGGCTGAAAAAACATAATCATATACATATGCAAACTGTCAGTTATATACCAAGTGTAATAAATAGTGCCCATATTAGACACACTGGTTGTAAATAATCCAGTGTGAAGCGTGATGAGAATAAAATGTAATAAAATAGATTAAAATAGATTCTGTATCAACTTCTGGGTCCTGCAAATCGCTACTAACAATATATCTGTAACATTATTGTGTAAACATATTTCACCACTCATAGTATGCAATGTTCTAGCGCCAGACCACCCTCTTTCTTAGTGTGTCACCGATCACCGATATATATATATTCTGTATATGTATGTGTGTGTGTATATATATATATATATACTAGGTGATTCATCGCGCCCTACGGGCGCTCTTCACACCATCGCAAGGGGCTACGCCCCCTTAACCCTTGCACGCCCTCGGGGCGTGCAATAATTTTAATGCTGCGGGTGCAGGGGAGCCGGAGGTGGGAGAGGGGCGGGTGTACACACATATAAATACACACACACACACATTATATACATGCACCTGGTGATGACAGATGACAGACAGGGCAGGCGTGTGTGGGTTAATGCAGTGCTGTAAGGCTGTAGCCGCTGAAGTGTGGCAATGAAGAGAGCAATGTGAGCGGGGAGTACGGGGAGCCCCGGCCTCTGGATCCCAGTGATCGCTGCAATGTTGTTGCTGCTGGTGCTGCTGCTGAGCTGCTTTCCCCTCCATGGCCGGAGCTGCTGTCCGGTCCCAAGGCTGCTGAGCGGCCGCTATCTTGCTGCTGACGTCTGGGCCCGCCATGGGGAGGAGAGACCGGTGCTGGGTGCCCGAGAAGTCCCCGGGCTTGCGGGAAGGCAGCCGGAGTCCGGCACTCACCTGGGCCGCTTCCTGCGCTGCCGCCCCGGCCAGCCCACGCTCATGAGCCCTGTGGCCGGGACATCCTGCAGGAGTTGGTGGCTCTTGTCAGATAAGGCCAGTGACCTTTCCTCCAGCACGAGGCAGGGAGAGGATGATCCCGGGAACACGCCACTATCTGTACTGGTGAGGACTCTCCTTATACCCATCAGCAGTGCCATAACTATATATTTTAGGGCTGTGTGCAAGAAACAGCAGCAGCAACCCCCCCTCTCTCTCTCCATATGTAAAAAAGAGCCAGTGTGTGTTAAAATAAGAATTTACTTACCGATAATTCTATTTCTCGGAGTCCGTAGTGGATGCTGGGGTTCCTGAAAGGACCATGGGGAATAGCGGCTCCGCAGGAGACAGGGCACAAAAAGTAAAGCTTTTCCAGATCAGGTGGTGTGCACTGGCTCCTCCCCCTATGACCCTCCTCCAGACTCCAGTTAGGTACTGTGCCCGGACGAGCGTACACAATAAGGGAGGATTTTGAATCCTGGGTAAGACTCATACCAGCCACACCAATCACACCGTACAACTTGTGATCTAAACCCAGTTAACAGTATGATAACAGAGGAGCCTCTGAAAGATGGCTTCCTAAACAATAACCCGAATTAGTTAACAATAACTATGTACAATTATTGCAGATAATCCGCACTTGGGATGGGCGCCCAGCATCCACTACGGACTCCGAGAAATAGAATTATCGGTAAGTAAATTCTTATTTTCTCTATCGTCCTAGTGGATGCTGGGGTTCCTGAAAGGACCATGGGGATTATACCAAAGCTCCCAAACGGGCGGGAGAGTGCGGATGACTCTGCAGCACCGAATGAGAGAACTCCAGGTCCTCCTTTGCCAGGGTATCAAATTTGTAGAATTTTACAAACGTGTTCTCCCCTGACCACGTAGCTGCTCGGCAGAGTTGTAATGCCGAGACCCCTCGGGCAGCCGCCCAAGATGAGCCCACCTTCCTTGTGGAATGGGCCTTAACAGATTTAGGCTGTGGCAGGCCTGCCACAGAATGTGCAAGTTGAATTGTGTTACAAATCCAACGAGCAATCGACTGCTTAGAAGCAGGCGCACCCAACTTGTTGGGTGCATACAGTATAAACAGCGAGTCAGATTTTCTGACTCCAGCCGTCCTTGAAATGTATATTTTTAAAGCTCTGACAACGTCCAACAACTTGGAGTCCTCCAAGTCGCTTGTAGCCGCAGGCACTACAATAGGCTGGTTCAGGTGAAACGCTGATACCACCTTAGGGAGAAAATGCGGATGCGTCCACAGCTCTGCCCTATCCGAATGGAAAATTAAATAAGGGCTTTTATAAGATAAAGCCGCCAGTTCAGATACTCTCCTGGCGGATGCCAGGGCCAGTAACATAGTCACTTTCCATGTGAGATATTTCAAATCCACATTTTTTAGTGGTTCAAACCAATGGGATTTGAGGAAATCTAAAACTACATTTAGATCCCACGGTGCCACCGGAGGCACCACAGGAGGCTGTATATGCAGTACTCCTTTGACAAAAGTCTGGACCTCAGGAACTGAGGCCAATTCTTTTTGGAAGAATATTGACAGGGCCGAAATTTGAACCTTAATAGATCCCAATTTGAGACCCATAGACAATCCTGATTGCAGGAAATGTAGGAAACGACCCAGTTGAAATTCCTCCGTCGGAGCACTCCGATCCTCGCACCACGCAACATATTTCCGCCAAATGCGGTGATAATGCTTCGCGGTGACTTCCTTTCTTGCCTTAATCAAGGTAGGAATGACTTCTTCTGGAATGCCTTTTCCTTTTAGGATCTGGCGTTCAACCGCCATGCCGTCAAACGCAGCCGCGGTAAGTCTTGGAATAGACACGGTCCCTGCTGAAGCAGGTCCTGTCTTAGAGGTAGAGGCCACGGATCGTCCGTGACCATCTCTTGAAGTTCCGGGTACCGAAACCTTCTTGGCCAATCCGGAGCCACTAGTATCGTTCTTACTCCGCTTTGCCGTATGATTCTCAATACCTTTGGTATGAGAGGCAGAGGAGGAAACACATACACCGACTGGTACACCCAAGGTGTTACCAGCGCGTCCACAGCTATTGCCTGCGGATCTCTTGACCTGGCGCAATACCTGTCCAGTTTTTTGTTGAGGCGAGACGCCATCATGTCCACCATTGGTCTTTCCCAACGGTTTATTAGCATGTGGAAAACTTCTGGATGAAGTCCCCA
This sequence comes from Pseudophryne corroboree, assembly GCF_028390025.1. NCBI lineage: Eukaryota > Metazoa > Chordata > Amphibia > Anura > Myobatrachidae > Pseudophryne > Pseudophryne corroboree. The sequence continues at coordinate 478,977,914 of NC_086451.1, forward strand.
CTCTCCCGGGTGAAGATCGTGTCTGCTGAGGAAGTCTGCTTCCCAGTTGTCCACTCCCGGGATGAACACTGCTGACAGTGCTATCACGTGATTCTCCGCCCAGCGAAGGATCCTGGCAGCTTCTGCCATTGCACTCCTGCTTCTTGTGCCGCCCTGTCTGTTTACATGGGCGACTGCCGTGATGTTGTCCGACTGGATCAACACCGGTCTTCCTTGAAGCAGAGGTTCCGCCTGGCTTAGAGCATTGTAGATTGCTCTTAGTTCCAGAATGTTTATGTGAAGAGACTTTTCCAGGCTCGACCACACTCCCTGGAAGTTTCTTCCTTGTGTGACTGCTCCCCAGCCTCTCAGGCTGGCGTCCGTGGTCACCAGGATCCAATCCTGTATGCCGAATCTGCGGCCCTCCAATAGATGAGCCATCTGCAACCACCACAGAAGAGATACCCTTGTCCTTGGAGACAGGGTTATCCGCAGGTGCATCTGAAGATGCGTGCATTGATGTACAGACACCTTTCCTGGTTTTAGGAGATTCCTGACCAGGTCGGATAACTCCTTGGCTTTTTCCTCGGGAAGAAAAACCTTTTTCTGAACCGTGTCCAGAATCATCCCTAGGAACAGCAGACGAGTTGTCGGCATTAATTAGGATTTTGGAATATTCAGAATCCATCCGTGCTGCTTTAGCACCTCTTGAGATATTGCTAATCCCATCTCTAGCTGTTCTCTGGACCTTGCCCTTATTAGGAGATCGTCCAAGTATGGGATAATTAATACGCCTTTTCTTCGAAGAAGAATCATCATCTCGGCCATTACCTTTGTAAAGACCCGAGGTGCCGTGGACAAACCAAACGGCAGCGTCTGAAACTGATAGTGACAGTTTTGTACAACGAACCTGAGGTACCCCTGGTGTGAGGGGTAAATTGGAACGTGGAGATACGCATCCTTGATGTCCAAGGATACCATAAAGTCCCCTTCTTCCAGGTTCGCTATCACTGCTCTGAGTGACTCCATCTTGAACTTGAACTTCTTTATGTACAGGTTCAAGGACTTCAGATTTAGAATAGGCCTTACCGAGCCATCCGGCTTCGGTACCACAAATAGAGTGGAATAATACCCCTTCCCTTGTTGTAGAAGAGGTACCTTGACTATCACCTGCTGAGAGTACAGCTTGTGAATGGCTTCCAAAACCATCTCCCTTTCGGAAGGGGACGTTGGTAAAGCAGACTTCAGGAAACGGCGAGGTGGATCTGTCTCTAATTCCAACCTGTACCCCTGAGATATTATCTGCAGGATCCAGGGATCTACCTGCGAGTGAGCCCACTGCGCGCTGTAATTTTTGAGACGACCTCCCACCGTCCCCGAGTCCGCTTGAGAAGCCCCAGCGTCATGCTGAGGCTTTTGTAGAAGCCGGGGAGGGCTTCTGTTCCTGGGAAGGAGCTGCCTGTTGCTGTTTCTTCCCTCGACCTCTGCCTCGTGGCAGATATGAATATCCCTTTGCTCTCTTGTTTTTAAAGGAACGAAAGGGCTGCGGTTGAAAAGTCGGTGTCTTTTTCTGTTGGGGAGTGACTTGAGGTAAAAAGGTGGATTTCCCGGCTGTAGCCGTGGCCACCAAATCCGATAGACCAACACCAAATAACTCCTCCCCTTTATACGGCAAAACTTCCATATGCCGTTTTGAATCCGCATCGCCTGTCCACTGTCGCGTCCATAAAGCTCTTCTGGCCGAAATGGACATAGCACTTACCCGTGATGCCAGTGTGCAGATATCCCTCTGTGCATCACGCATATAAAGAAATGCATCCTTTATTTGTTCTAACGACAGTAAAATATTGTCCCTGTCCAGGGTATCAATATTTTCAATCAGGGACTCTGACCAAACTACCCCAGCACTGCACATCCAGGCAGTCGCTATAGCTGGTCGTAGTATAACACCTGCATGTGTGTATATACTTTTTTGGATATTTTCCATCCTCCTATCTGATGGATCTTTAAGTGCTGCCGTCTCAGGAGAAGGTAACGCCACTTGTTTTGATAAGCGTGTTAGCGCCTTGTCCACCCTAGGAGGTGTTTCCCAGCGCTCCCTAACCTCTGGCGGGAAAGGGTATAATGCCAATAATTTCTTTGAAATTATCAGCTTTTTATCAGGGGCAACCCACGCTTCATTACACACGTCATTTAATTCTTCTGATTCAGGAAAAACTATAGGTAGTTTTTTCACACCCCACATAATACCCTGTTTAGTGGTACCTGTAGTATCAGCTAAATGTAACGCCTCCTTCATTGCCAAAATCATATAACGTGTGGCCCTACTGGAAAATACGGTTGATTCGTCACCGTCACCACTGGAATCAGTGCCTGTGTCTGGGTCTGTGTCGACCGACTGAGGCAAAGGGCGTTTTACAGCCCCTGACGGTGTTTGAGGCGCCTGGACAGGCACTAATTGATTGTCCGGCCGCCTCATGTCGTCAAACGACTGCTTTAGCGTGTTGACACTATCCCGTAATTCCATAAATAAAGGCATCCATTCTGGTGTCGACCCCCTAGGAGGTGACATCCCCATATTTGGCAATTGCTCCGCCTCCACACCAATATCGTCCTCATACATGTCGACACACACGTACCGACACACAGCAGACACACAGGGAATGCTCTAAACGAAGACAGGACCCACTAGCCCTTTGGGGAGACAGAGGGAGAGTCTGCCAGCACACACCAAAAAGCGCTATATATGACAGGGATAGCCTTATAATAAGTGCTCCCTTATAGCTGCTTTATATATATCAAGATATTGCCATTAAATTTGCCCCCCCTCTCTGTTTTACCCTGTTTCTGTAGTGCAGTGCAGGGGAGAGACCTGGGAGCCGTCCTGACCAGCGGAGCTGTGAGAGGAAATGGCGCCGTGTGCTGAGGAGATAGGCCCCGCCCCTTTTTCGGCAGGCTCGTCTCCCGCTATTTTGTGAATACAGGCAGGGGTTAAATATCTCCATATAGCCTCTGGGGGCTATATGTGAGGTATTTTTAGCCTTTATATAGGTTTACATTTGCCTCCCAGGGCGCCCCCCCCCAGCGCCCTGCACCCTCAGTGACTGCGTGTGAAGTGTGCTGAGAGGAAAATGGCGCACAGCTGCAGTGCTGTGCGCTACCTTTAGAAGACTGCAGGAGTCTTCAGCCGCCGATTCTGGACCTCTTCTTACTTCAGCATCTGCAAGGGGGCCGGCGGCGTGGCTCCGGTGACCATCCAGGCTGTACCTGTGATCGTCCCTCTGGAGCTGATGTCCAGTAGCCAAGAAGCCAATCCATCCTGCACGCAGGTGAGTTCACTTCTTCTCCCCTCTGTCCCTCGTTGCAGTGATCCTGTTGCCAGCAGGAATCACTGTAAAATAAAAAACCTAAGCTAAACTTTCTCTAAGCAGCTCTTTATGAGAGCCACCTAGAATTGCACCCTTCTCGGCCGGGCACAAAAATCTAACTGGAGTCTGGAGGAGGGTCATAGGGGGAGGAGCCAGTGCACACCACCTGATCTGGAAAAGCTTTACTTTTTGTGCCCTGTCTCCTGCGGAGCCGCTATTCCCCATGGTCCTTTCAGGAACCCCAGCATCCACTAGGACGATAGAGAAAAATATAGGGATGTGGCTTCATGGGGAATGGGCATGGACACAAAATAAATCCAATTATATTATGGTGCACAGTAGTCTCCATTATTCAAATGACGCCGCACAGTAGCGACACTTACACACGTTACACCAGGTAGAGCCCATCACACATTATGCCCGGTAGAGTCCGTCACACATTACACCAGGTAGAGCTCCTTTTACACATGACGGCAGGTAGAGGCCCCGTCACACATTACGCCAGGTAGAGGCCCTTTTACACATTACTCCAGGTAGAGCCATTATCACACATTACACCAGGTAGAGCTCCCTTTTACACATAATGCCACGTAGTGTCTCCTTTTACAGATTACAGATGGTAGTCATGAAAGAGAGAGAGGGAGGGAGAGAGAGACAGGGTTGAGAGGGAAAGAAAGGTGGCAGGTAGAGAGACAGAAAGAGTGGTGGGGAGGAGAGACACACATACACACATACACACACACACACACACACACACACACACACACACACACATAGCAGTACCTATGCGATGATGGCTGGAGTGCAGGCAGCCATGGCGGCGGCGGGGGAATGTCCGTGCGCTGGTGACGACTGTAGCTGCAGTACACTATGGAATGGGAGCTGCTGCAGGTGCTGCCATTCCGTTCTCTTGGCATCCCCTGCGTGGCTCACTGCCAGGAGGAGGCGCGGATCGGGACCGGCCTGTATGGTGCAAGGACACTGCTACACCAGTCGAGGAGGGGGGAGGAGCGGGGCGGAGCTGCAGCACATGGGACAGGGAGACAGAGATAGTGTGCGCAGCGCTGGCAGCTATAATATATATCAGCGGGCAGCAGCTGTGCGTCCGGAAGGAGAGCCGGGCACAACGCTACTTTTATATGTTGTAGTGGGCAGCGCTGCAGCTGGCGGTAGCCAATCGGGGTGGATGCGGATGGTGTGCCAATAGTGCAAATGCACGGGGTGTGTGAATCACCATTTGCCCACAGCTAGTTAAGGCCCTGTGCAGAGTGTCCCCTCTCCCTACACACGCACTGGCTGCAAACTGCTCCCTTCCTCACACACTTACACTGCACATCACACAAACACACATGGCCTGCAGAATGCCCCTACACACACACTGCCTGCAGTTTACACCCCCCCCCCCCCCCCCAACACACACGGACTGCAGAATGCCCCTACACACACACTGCCTGCAGTTTACACCCCCCCCCACCCCCCCCAAACACACACAGACTGCAGATTACAGACACAGGGACTGCACAGCACACAAGCACACATGGACAGCAGAATACCCCCCCCCCCCCCACACACACACACACACAGCCTGCAGACTAACATCCTTCCCCACTACCCCCACCACACACACTGCAGACTGCCCCCCTCCCACACACAAAACTTTGCTTGCCCCACACCCATTGGCAGCTGAGCAGCTGTGCGGAGTCGGCAGTGGAGCGGAGGAGGCGTGCACTGTGCAGTGAGTGGCACGCAGAGGAGCATTGTAGGTGAGCTGCCTGCTCTCCTGCTGCCCTGCTCAGCAAACGCTGTAGCTGTGTGCGGGAGCAGCAGCTGCAGCTCAGACTCCGAGCTGCCGGGGAAAAGGTGCGCTGTGGCACTGGATCGGCTGGCGGGCGCCCGGGGGGTGGGGGTTGAAGTCCATGCGGATCCGCTGGCGGGGGATACGGGGGTGATGAAGTCCCTGCAACTCTGGCGGCGAGGGATAGGGAGCGGGCGGGGGTTCACTGGATCGGATAGCGGGCGCCCGGGGGGGGGGGGGGGACTCCGTTGGCGGGGGTAGGAGTGGGGGGATTGGACATAGCTGGCCGCGGCTCAGTGTATCCTGGGTGGTGGATGTCAGGGCACAGTGTAATCTCCAGCGGGGGCCGTTATTACTGGCCGCAGCTGCACAGTAACCTGGGGGAAAGGGAGGCAGGCACGTGATTTGTTTTGGCAGCCGGATCCGATCTGTGACTCTGACTCCGCCCAGCGTTACGGCCAGGCACAGAGTCACAGATGTAGCCTAATATATAGGAGATATATTTATATTTTATTTTTTCATTTTTTGGGGGGGGTGGGACGACTGCCTATTTTGTCAGTCCCGCAACCCACAATTTCTAATGGCAGCCCTGAGTATATCACTGGGTGGCAATTACAGATTTTATGTACTGATTTGAACCAGGTGGGTAAATATTGGCATTTAGAATCCCTCTCACCCTCTCCTTCTCTCTCTCTATATATATAAAATTACTAGGTGGTTCATCGTGCCCTACGGGCGCTCTTCACACCGTCGCAAGGGGTTACACCCCCTTAAGCCTTGCACGGCCTTTGGGCATGCAATATGTTGATTATATGGAGTATTACCTCCACACATAATTGTGCGATTGGTTAAATAGTGCGCGGACAAAGGGCGTGTGATGGTTAAGGGGCCGTAGCCCCTTGCAACTGTGTGAACAGCGCACGCAAGGCATGATGAATCACCTAGTATGGTGGAGGGGGGCTGGGGGTGTCGCGGCTGGGGGAGGGGTTGTTGCAGGAGTGCTTAGGGCGGTAGAGGGGCGGATGAGGTGGGGACTGCGGATGGAGGAGTGTGAAGGGGGCGCGGATGGGAGAGGAGGCCGGAGGTGCTGTGGATGGGGGAGTGTTGGGTGTGGGATAGACGCGGATGGAGAGGGTGTCCAGGGGTGCGGGGGAGAGTCATGAGCCACCGTGCGTGCAGGGTGGTTGAGGGGGTGCAGTTGGTGGGGGTGGGCCGGGTGCGGTGGTTGGGGGAAGGGCGGATGCAGGGGTGCCACGGTGGGGGTGGTGGGCCGGAGCCACCGCGGGTGGGTGAGGGTGTGGTGGTGCTGCGGTTGGGAGTGGTGCAGGATTGCATGAGGTGCATCCAGGTGGGGCACTGCAGAGGTGACAGTATAGGGGACACAGGCACAGCATAGGTGTCACATGGCGCCGCAAGGTCATGACCGGCAGAGCCGGGACACAGCAGCAGAGCTCCCGGAGACAGGCAGCGCAGAGCCGGGCCATGTGTTGTGCACGGTAGGAAAGGGGAGAGCAGCAGCGCACTGCCGGCCTCCTGCAGCCCTCCGCTGATGCAGCGGTGCTACTTACTGAAGTCCAGCCAGTAGTCTCCTGTGTGGAGACGCCTTCTCTCCTTGGTGCTGTAGCGCAGCATGCAGCTGAGCCAGCCGCGGTGACACGCTACGGTGCTCCCTTTACGGCACGGCTTTCGGGCAGCGGGAGCTGCTCGGCAGAGGCTAAACGGCGGTCCAGAGCGCCACAGCACGTGCATGTTACTCTGGTGGCGGAGGCGCTGGCCCTACACACAGCCGCAGTAGTGCTATCCGACACTGCCGCTAATACCAAGTTGTAAAGTGACCTCTGATGTCACCAGGGGGCGGATCTACTCTATCGCTAACCCAATAAGTGCTCCTAGCCACGTTAGTCACACATCACTCTGGGCTATTATGTAGGAAATGCACGACGAAGGGGCGTCCGATGGTGAAGGGGGCGTAGCCCCTTGCGATGGTGGAGGGTGTCTGGAGGCGTTGCGATTGGAGGAGGGGTGGGTTTGGGGGTGCCGCAGGTGGGGTAAGGAGGTTACGGAGGTGGGGCGGGTGGGGGAGGGGCTTGGGTGCGGCAGATGGGGTAGAGGTCTGGAGATGGCGCGGGTGGGGGAAGGGTTGGTGCGGGGGTGCCGCGGATGTGGGAGGAGGTCTGGAGATGCTGCGGTTAGTGGAGGGGCAGGTGCGGGGGTGCCATGGATGGGGTAGGAGGTTACGGAGGTGGGGCGGTTGGGGGAGGGGCATGGGTGCGGCAGATGGGGAAGAGGTCTGGAGATGCAGCGGTTGGAGGAGGGGCGGGTGCGGGAGGAGGTATGGAGATGCTGCGGTTGGTGGAGGGGCAGGTGCGGGGGTGCCACGGGTGGGGTAGGTGGTTCCGGAGGTGGGGCAGGTGGGAGAGGGATGTAGGTGCGGCGGATGGGGGAAGAGATCTGGAGATGCGGTTGGTGGAGGGTCGGGTGCGTGGGTGCCACGGGTGGGTGAGGAGGTATGGAGGCGCTGCGGTTGGTGGAGGGGCAGGTGCGGGGGTGCCACAGGTGGGGTAGGAGGTTCCGGAGGTGGGGCGGGTGGGGGAGGGATGTAGGTGCGGCGGATGGGGGAAGAGATCTGGAGATGCGGTTGGTGGAGGGTCGGGTGCGTGGGTACCGCGGGTGGGTGAGGAGGTATCGAGGCGCTGTGGTTGGTGGAGGAGCAGGTGCGGGAGTGCCACGGGTGGGGTAGGAGGTTCTGGAGGTGGGGCGGGTGGGGGAGGGACACGGGTGCGGCGGATGAGGGAGGAGGTCTGTATACACTGCAGTTGGTGGAGGGGCGGGTGCGGGGGTGCTGTGGGTGGGGGAGGAGGTATGGAGACGCTGCGGTTGGTGGAGGGGCGGGTGCGGGGGTGCCACGGGTGGGGTTGGAGGTTCTGGAGGTGGGGTGGGTGGGGGAGGGACATGGGTGCGGCGGATGGGGGAGGTCTGTAGACGCTGCGGTTGGTGGAGGGGCGGGTGCGGGGGTGCCACGGGTGGGGTTGGAGGTTCTGGAGGTGGGGTGGGTGGGGGAGGGACATGGGTGCGGCGGATGGGGGAGGTCTGTAGACGCTGCGGTTGGTGGAGGGGCGGGTGCGGGGGTGCCACGGGTGGGGTTGGAGGTTCTGGAGGTGGGGTGGGTGGGGGAGGGACATGGGTGCGGCGTATGGGGGAGGAGGTCTGTAGACGCTGCGGTTGGTGGAGGGGCAGGTGTGGGCGTGCTGCGGGTGGGGTAGGTGGTTCGGAGGTGGCGCGGGCGGGGGAAGGGTGGATGCGGGGGTGCCAGAGAGTACTGCCCTACATACACACACATGTAGCTGCAAACACATGTACACGCCCCACATGTCACAATGTCCCCCTAGCTGTAGGATATAAGTAATGGCCATCCTCATCTAGTGGCAGGGCCCCCTGCGCAGCCATTGTGTCAGCAACAGGCAGAGAATGATGGGGGCAGCTCATTGTGCGGGGCCGAGGTCGGACCCGGGCGCTCCCTTCGTGCAGCTGCAGGTCCGGCTGCTCCAGGCCGGGAGGCGGGGGCAGGGATGGCGATGGGCCGCAGGCATCGGGGTGGGGGTTGCCTGCTCTCGCTGTGCGCTGTGCTCTCCTGCTGCACAGTGCCCAGCGTACACACAGCAGCAGGCAAGCCAGCAGAGGTGAGGAGGACGGGGCGGTGCAGGGGAGTCGGTCTCCTTGGTCGGGGCGAGAGCCGGACAGTAGGAGGCGGGGTGATGGGGGTTTGTGTGGTAACCTATTAGGCCAGATCTGTGACTCCACCCAGCATTGTGACTCCGCCCCGCGTTAGCAAATGAGTCACAAAGTCACAGATCTGGGCTAATATATAGGAGATATCTTTCTGTAAAATACACATTCTACAATGTAAGTACTGAATATGTAGGAAGGCAATTCTTATCTGAAAAACAGAAGTCACTTTTCCATCTAGTATTGTTTGTGCTGGGGGCAGGTAGACTTGGTGCTGCCCGGTAGCGTAGACTTGGCGCAAACTCAGAGGAATACTTGCAGCATTCTGAGCGCCATCTTCCATTACTAGGGAACACAGCAGTATAATGCTGATTATGACTTTTACCTGTGGCCGCCATGAACTCAGATGTTTGGCGCGGTAACGTTTTTTCCATGAATTGTGTTGTTATCCGCACAATAAGATCCTCACTGAATTGGATATTGGTTCGATAATGTCTGAGAATCCGGCTGCACACATTTTCCAGCTCATTCACCAGGAAACACGCAGGTCACTGAGCGCGTCTGTACTCATAAGACGTCCTAGTGATATTTGGGTTTTTAGCACATTCACTGGCCCCTATTTTAATAACGATGTGTCCTCTCTTACATCTCTCCTTCCTGCACCATATAACATGAGACACACGGCAAAATATAGATACTACAACACTGGGAGTGATTCCTGGACTTTCCTGCTTTGTTTCTGAATGTAGAAATTGCTGATAGTGTCCTGGGCGCTGAGGATTTGTACTTTTATTGCATATGAATTAGTATAAAGTCGCTGATTAAGTACAATGATGTGTGGTGCAATACACGGTGTGGCTCAGTCGCATTGGACATAAGTTTCCATGTATTGTACGTTTGTCACATTACTGATGTAAGATGCATATTATGTGATAAAGTGTGTGACCGGACGCATGGCGCAGTTAATTCAGTTGTTCGTGAGATGCAAAGCATGGCTATTTGCTGCGATTATAGGCGGTCATTCCGAGTTGATCGTGGCCAGCAACTTTTTGCTGCTGCTGCGATCAATAGTCCACGCCTATGGGGGAGTGTATTTTAACATAGCAGGGCTGCGATCGCTTGTGCAGCCCTGCTAAGATAATTTTTTTTCAAGCAGAACATGACCAGCCCTGGACATACTTACCCTGTGCGACGATCTCTGCGATGCTGGAGCCGGCTTTGACGTCAGACATCCGCCCTCCGTTCTCCTTGACACACCTGCTTTTTTCTTACCACTCCCCGAAAACGGCAGGCAACGGTCCGGATCTGCCCAGGAACACCTTCTTCCTGTCAATCTTTTTGCGGTCGGCTCTGCGACCATTTCCTTCGTAGGACACAACGTAACCCGGCGAACCCCCAGACCCGTTCACACCGCAGCGACAAACTGCTGTGTGCGAACGGGTCGGAATGACCCCCATAGGTACTGTATATGTGGGCACATCTGTAAAGGTATTTTCTTTACGTACATTATGGAGGAATTTGTGCATCCTGCCAACCATATACCCTTACGCTGTATGGGCACTGACTAGTCCTAAACCAGCAGCTCACCAATTGTGTCTCCTTCACAGGCAAGGTGCAGTTTCTGTAGCACCTCCTTCCTGGCCACACTGTTCAACAACTAAATGAGGTCTTCTCCCAGTGTCGGACTTGGGCATAAAGGGTCCATCAGAGGAATGCAAAACCAAGCCTTGTAAATGATTGCACTTTAAAAAAAAATGTCCATGATTGTCCAGCATCCTGCACCACCGGCAATCCAGACTCCACTACAACCCACCGCATACCTGTGTGGGTGGAGGGCCCTGCCTTTTTCATTAGTACTGGGCCCCATGATTTCTGATGGCTGCCCTGCAGATGAGCAGTAGTAATATATACTACAAAGTTAATGGCTCCAGAGTTAAAACTGTTTATAAAACAAGCAGCCAATAATACATAGTAAAGTGAAGGTCTTTATACAAGCAGAATAACGTTAAACATCTTAGGGTCACTCTATGATTTGTGAATGGTCCTTCGATTGGTCCAGGAACCCGGGTACGGATGACTTCCTTTCCCATTTCCTCATGTTCTTAAAGCCCTACCTCCAACCCAGCTCCAGGAGATTCATATTGGGTCTCTCCACTGTTCTTATATAGCCCCTGGTCAGTGTAAACACATGGGGGTAAATTTACTAAGATGGGAGTTCTATTTAAGATGGGATGTTGCCCATAGCAACCAATCAGATTCTACTTCTCATTTATTTAGCACCTTCTAGAAGATGATACCTGGAATCTGATTGGTTGCTATGGGCAACATCCCATCTCAAATAGAACTCCCATCTTAGTAAATTTAGCCCATGGTTTCCACGGAAACCGGGCACTGCCCTAAGTGTAAAGCACCCAACACTCTTCTGATGCATAACTTTTGGCGCTGTCCTAAAGTGAAAAGATTCTGGCATCTATGGTATCTTAAATCTACTGTCCGTATCCTCCTTTTTTTTTTTGTCAGTATGACTCTTTCAATGCCTCTGTTTTCTAATATGTCGCTGATTCTCCATTTGGTGCTATATTTACCAACAACTACAAACCGTTCCCTCCAACTCCTCTCCTTGACTTGGCATTCTTTCTCTTAACATTGTGGTGTATTGTATTGATTGATTGTATGTACATTTACTCTATGTATACGTTGGGTCTGGCAGTTGCACTTTTTGTTCTATTATTGTGTTGCGCTTTCCTTAAATTATGATATGTTCTGCCACCATGGACCAGGCCTGTTTGCTCTATTGACGGAAATGTCCTACTGTACTACCTGACCCTTATTACTTGTACATTATTTTTGTGCTGTTTCTATTTCTCTGTTCTTTATTATAAAAAAAACCCAATAAAGATATTTAAAGAAAAAAAAAAAAAAGATAATATATGAAATCAGGTCAGCAACAGCAGGAACTATGGGCCTAATTCAGACCTCATCGCTAGGCTGCGTTCAGGTCTAAACTGCGCATGCGTATGAACCGCAATGCACAGGCGTGTCGCGTGGGTACAAAACGGAACGCTGCTCAGCGATGGGTTTGTGCAAAGAATCCATTCGCATGGGCGTTCACAAGGAGATTGGCAGGAAGAAGGCGTTTGTGGGTGGCAACTGACCGTTTTCTGGGAGTGGTTGGAAAACCGCAGGCGTGTCCAAGTGTTTGCAGGGCGGGTGTCTGACGTCAATTCCGGGCCCAGACAGGCTGATGTGATCGCAGCGGCTGAGTAAGTTCTGAGCTGCTCAGAAACTGCACAAGATCTGTTCGTACAGCTCTGCTACACATGCATTCACAAACTTGCAAACTGAAAATACACTCCCTGGTGGGCGGCGACTATGCGAACGCAGAACTGCAAAAAAACCCTAGCAAGCGAACAGGTCTGAATTAGCCCCTATCACCGGCCTCAGTAATCTGCCCGGGAATCTATTTACACTTGCCACTTGTGATCTCTGATATTCAGCCCAGCATCTATAGATGGGGGTCAGAGAGAGAGCTCATTCCAGATAAGAGGACGACGCTAGAAAGGTTTCCAGAAGAATCTACCCTTGCTACATTATATTTAGGAATATTTTTAAATGGTATAATAAAAACTTATGTTTTATATTAAATAGCGGAGAATAGGACTACTGTAAGGGACACACGTTATCAGACAAGATACCAATAAATCTATAAATGACATTTATTTTGGGTGGAATAACTTTCACATAGTTTCCAGTCGGTAGATTCCCTGTAATACCTGTCAAACCCAAAACCAGAATCTGCTAATACACCTTCTTATTTAGTGACGTCAGACAGCAGCTCCTTGCAAATGGGGTTTTTCAGCGGCTTTCCTACTAAGGAACATCCTGGGGGACAAAGTGGAACGTCAAAGCTGGAGAAGTGGTGGAATTGGCATACCAGTGTAGATAGGACCTCTAAATGGCGGACAATCCCCTATCACAAAGGAGGAACCTCACCTACATATCCAATACATATATCTTCATATACAGTAGGAGCAATTTCACCCATACGTTTGGGGATAAATTCATCCTTTAGACAAAGAGAGAGGAAGAAGTGCCACCTCCATACTAACACCAACAAAGACTTTAGAAGGGACAAATAATGACCATAATACTTTTTGGACATATGGGGGAACCAGAACATTTACATATGTTACAGTTTTCTGTATATGTGTAACGTCTGGCAAAGTGAACGGTTGTCTTTCTCTTTCCGTCGCCTGCGTGTTTATCCTATTATAAAGTATATGTACGACTCTGCTTATTCACATTGTCCTTTCACAAACACGATGCTGAAACTCTCCTGGCTTAATGTGAAAGGCTTACACGGTCCATCCCAAGGTTCTCCGCTCTGGAAAGAGCCACTTAAGCTAAAATGCAACATTTTATGTATTCAAGAAACCCATTTTATTTCCTGTAACGCTTCCAAAATTTCCCATAAGAAGTTACGGATTGTTGTCCCTACAAATGAGCAGAGCGCTGTAATTACGACCAAGGACACAATAGCTGGCGGAATTATTAAAACTGTAAATGACAAACTTGGCAGAGTTATCGTCTTGAATTGTGAAATAAATAATTCACAGTATACAACTGGCAATATCTTATACAGCGTAGGTGCCCTTCCCGTGCCGGGCGAGGAATGGGGCACGTAGAGCGCTTGGGGGTGGGGTTAAAGTCATGCACGGAAATTTAGGAGAAGATTCAGCGATGATAAATTTGATCTATTCGGATTGTCTGGAGGAAACATGAAACCTCCAGAATAGGGACAAAGATGGTTCCGACTTAACTTACACGCACCGCTCTTATTCTATAATAACCAATAGCTAGAAAACGGTGTGTGATAGATGCACACATTGATATATTAGATGATCCAACCATTCACTGGTCTCAATATTTTTTACAAATATTTTTAATTCGACTGGTGCCGGTCTGTGGGCACTGAGCGAGAACTTACTAGAAAATAGTGAAACCGCTGCTTACTATACAAGGAGTGGGAAGGTGATTGTAAAGCCAAATAATCACCCAGACATTAGGAGGTTTTCCCTACGGTGTGCGCAGAACGCCATTACCAGTCATAGGCAGTAGCTGTGCCGCTGAGACGCAGGAGAGATCTGGAAATGTGTTTGCTCAACATCTAACTCATCGAAATATGGAATAAAGCGTGCAGAAAAGTAAAAATAAATAAATGAATGAAACACGTAGATACAGTCTATAATGAATCTGAGATAAGTTTTAAAAATAAGAGTTATGATAAAACTTACCTTTGTTAACTCTTTTTCTTTGAGGTCCATAGGATATCTTTTATTTGTTAACGGAAATAGTTCTCGTCAAAACGGGTGTGGCATGCTTTCTTGACATTCATCGTATCTAAACTGATGTGAAATGTTCACATGATTAGAATGTTGACAAAATGTCCTCGGCAGTCTAGCTGTGTCGGCCACGTCTGGCGGTGAGGTCAGGATGACTTCCAGCGGATCCTGTGTGGCTTTTGGTTGTGAGTATTGGCAATCCTAAACCTTTCAACAGTTCCTAACCCTAAAACTACTGCCACCTAACCTACCTCCTAGTGCATAATCGTAACCATCACCTCCTGCAGCCTAATCCACCCTTCTTATAGTCTAACCCTAACCCACCCTTCTTACAGTCTAACCCTAACCCACCATTCTTACAGTCTAACCCTAACCCAACCTTCTTACAGCCTAACCCTAACCCACCCTTCTTGCAGCCTAACCCTAACCCACCCTTCTTACAGCCTAACCCTAACCCACCCTTCTTACAGTCTAACCCTAACCCTTCCCCTGGTGCCTAGCTCCTAATCTCCCCTACCATAGCCTAATCCTTCCCCTAGTGCCTAACTCTAACCATCCCCTCCTGCAGCCTAACCCTAACATTTCCCTAACCCTAAGGCCCATGCAGAATGTGAACATTTCAGATGTCAACATTGTGAACATATTCAATGATATCATAACTGTTGACATTGTATTGTCGACATGACTACATCCCATCGAAACAGTCAATTGAAAACAGGAACCAACTATATTTGTAAAAGTCAAAAGATACAGCCAGCCCCTCATGCCTACTTTATATTTCCATATGTAAGCATAAATGCCCAGTAGACGCAGCTGCCGACATTCAGCAATGACACACCCAGCACCTGCAACACTCTACTACAAATAATGACACCCCGACACAATGTAATATCTGTTTGCATACCCTATTGATTTTCATTGAGGCTGGTATTCAAATTTCACATCTGAAATGTTTTAAGCTGCAGAAGTTCCTCTACCAAAACCAGACACCGCTCTTAATAAATCAGTCTGTATACACCCCATATCGGTACCCAACTGTGTCTTCAAAACCTATAAAACAATAAGAATGTTCCAGCTGTACCTAGAGTATTACTGAAGTGCAACTGGGGTCTGACCAGGGCAGGTAAGTCCACTGTGGATTAGGACGCAGAGTGATTGACAGACAGTGACTATTTGGGGGAGGTAACAGGGTAGTGATAAATTTAACGCTGGCGTGTCACAGCTTTGTTGTGGTGTGGGTGAGTGTTCCAGCCAGCTACTCTGTCTTTGGACACAGTTTCACTGGCCGTGGCGGCGATGCACATTCGGAGCAGCCATAGGGTTGCTTAGAGCTCAGATGGTACGACAGATGTATGCAAGTGAGTAGATGTGCGGACCAGGCGGTGGGACTCTGGCCCTCATTCCGAGTTGATCGCTAGCTGCCGTTGTTCGCAGCACAGCGATCAGGATAAAAATCGGCATTTCTGCGCATGCGTACGGGCCGCAGTACACACGCGCGAAGTACTTTCACACAAAACTATGCCGTTTTACACAAGGGCGAGCTACGCTTTTCTGTCGCTCTGCTGATCGGTGAGTGATTGACAGGAAGTGGGTGTTTCTGGGAAATAACTGGCGGTTTTCAGGGAGTGTGCTAAAAAACGCAGGCGTGGCTGGGGAAATGGGGGAGTGGCTGGCCGAACGCAGGGCGTGTTTGTGACGTCAAAGCAGGAACTAAACTGACTGAGGTGATCGCAAGGTAGGAGTAAGTTTCGAGCTGCTCAGAAACTGCAGACATTTTTTTAGTAGCAGAACTGCTAACCTTTCGTTCGCACTTCTGCTAAGCTAAGATACACTCCCAGAGGGCGGCAGCCTAGTGTGTGCAATGCTACTAAAAGCAGCTAGCGAGCGATCAACTCGGAATGAGGGCCTCTATACAACAGACAGCATCTGCGAAATTTGGAGTTTTTCTCAGATCCGCTGCTTACAGACAGCAGCAACGCGTTTTGCGGCCACCTCTGACTCAGGCCCGGAGTGTGCATACTTACCGTACGTCCCCTGACTGTGCAGAGATGTGGACTGGCCATGGAAGCAGTAGATTACCCTACTTGTACACAATATAATAGTGTAGTATATAGCCAAGTACATAAGAAAGACTGTTATTGTTAAATGTGAAAGTCGCACTTCCAATATGAAATATAACTAGATGCAAACACAATATGAATTACCAACATCTGTTGTTTTCCCCTATAATGTACAGTTTGGAATAGATGTAACATTCTATCAATGAAAGTAGCACTAACAGTAACACAATGTATTGGTGTGGACGGTTACCATCTGGCAGGTGTGTCGCTTTGTACATTTATATATTCTGGCTTTATATTGCACTATGGTGAAGAACACCTTCCACTAAGTGCTTAAGGCGACTGAAGGTCAAAATCACTCATCAATGGGATCATTTTGGGCCATTTTAGTTAGAGATCACACTAAAATTCCAGATAATGACCCCTCTGGTTATCGTTTTATTATTGTTGGGAACCGCCCTTGTTTTGGGACCGTCAGTTACATGCTGTAGGTGTGATCCACCGTATGGGTCACATAGGAGTGAGAGAGCCTGCCCCCTGCTGGACACCTTTAAACCAATACAGCAACTGCACAGTAAATATCACACAGACTCCTGTGTTGGAATGTCTTTCTAATGGGTGTTACAGTGCAATGTGTAATTGTGACTGTATGCTATGTCTGTCTCCTATCTCTGCCTTGAGAACTGCTGAAATTGCTGTCATGTTGCCATCTTGTATAAGTTACTCGCTTGTAGTGTGACGTTATAGAAAAGTGTAGCTCTTAGCCCTTGTTATCAGGCTATGATGATCTGTTGTGTATTGCACCTTTGCCCTGTAATTCTGATAGATCTTATGTCTAATGCTCACACAGTATGGTGGTGCAGACACTTTGGGTCTGATTCTGCTGATGTGGGACACAGTGGAGCGTTTTTTCTCCTTAGAAGTATAGGATGAGTCTAAAGTGCATCTCCTTAGACGTATAGGATGAGTGTAGAGTGCATCTCCTTAGAAGAATAGGATGAGTCTAAAGTGCATCTCCTTAGACGTATACGATGAGTCTAAAGTGCATCTCCTTAGACGTATACGATGAGTCTAAAGTGCATCTCCTTAGACGTATAGGATGAGTCTAGAGTGCATCTCCTTAGACGTATACGATGAGTCTAGAGTGCATCTCCTTAGACGTATAGGATGAGTCTAGAGTGTATCTCCTTAGAAGTATAGGATGAGTCTAGAGTGCATCTCCTTAGACGTATAGGATGAGTCTAGAGTGTATCTCCTTAGAAGTATACGATGAGTCTAGAGTGCATCTCCTTAGACGTATAGGATGAGTCTAGAGTGCATCTCCTTAGACGTATAGGATGAGTCTAAAGTGCATCTCCTTAGAAGTATAGTATGAGTCTAGAGTGCATCTCCTTAGAAGTATAAGATGAGTCTAGAGTGCATCTCCTTAGAAGTATAGGATGAGTCTAGAGTGTATCTCCTTAGAAGTATAGGATGAGTCTAGAGTGCATCTCCTTAGACGTATAGGATGAGTCTAAAGTGCATCTCCTTAGAAGTATAGTATGAGTCTAGAGTGCATCTCCTTAGAAGTATAAGATGAGTCTAGAGTGCATCTCCTTAGAAGTATAAGATGAGTCTAGAGTGCATCTCCTTAGAAGTATAGGATGAGTCTAGAGTGCATCTCCTTAGAAGTATAGGATGAGTCTAGATCTCCAGCACCATTGAGGTGGTAGGAAAGTGTTGTGGTGCAGAGAAGGTGGCTGTATACCCTGTCACAAAGCAAGCACTGCCTGTCGTCGTACCCCTAGCGTATATACGCCATTTGGTTTTGCCTTGTAATGATTGTCGCTTAAAAAAAAAAAAAGATTGTCCGGAATCCCACACCTTTGGCAAACTCAGACCCTATTACATATGACCCTAGGTGGTGTCACCATGACTTCCAACAATAACTGACTGGAAGGATGACGGTTTCACCATCAACATGACAAGGGGTTCATTCATTATCAGACCAGGCCAGGAGGTGGTGTTGGCAGATTCAAATGTAAAAATGTATTCAAACCTCTCTTACAAGAATTAGATGTAAGTGGATGCGATGACGGAGCCAATTAATTATCTCAATTACCATGAGGTCAGTGAAATTAAATGGCTGTCACACTGCGGTGTTTGTTTGATCTATCTCTAGATAAAGACAAGTACAATATAGTAAAGGATGGACTGAATACTGTTGATTGTGTCTGTGTCATTTTCCTGCTTCACCAACTGTGTACTCCTTCAAAATACTGAAACGCGTCAGGTTTGCTTAGGAGGTAAGTCTGTATACGTGGATACTTGGACCTGCCCCAAGTGTTATGGCCAGGTTGTGAAGAGAATAGAACAAATGCAAATAGTGTCCAAAGAAGTACAGTATACAGTAGAAGTATTATTTATTGTGAGTGCTTTACTTTTATATGTGATGACGCTAAGGTCTGTATAAACATCTTTGGATATTCCGCATACTGAGGTCATCGTGCGTTAGGCTGTCACAGTATTCAAGGATGAAATAAATTTTAGTGGATTGAGATAACTGCATTATATAGGATATTTCTATCCATCTGGTAAGAGTCCATGCACTACTGTACTTTATTGCAAAACGCGTTAATCACTGTGTGAATTCCAACAGGACTGCAATTCCCACAATATGACACTGGATAAATACAGATATATTATTTCTGTAAATGAGGAGCAAGATTTTATTTTTACTGAAAAAAAAAGAAGATTTCAAAAGTCAAACAAAAAAAGTTTTAATACTGTATTTTAGCAAGAACATTTTAACAAAGTTATACTTTTAACTTAATATAGTACAACAGAGAAACCATACTTAAAAGTTTCCATTACCTAACACTCTACCGTATGTTCATTTCCTTTAAAAGACCAAACGTTGAGCCAAGCGTTTAAAAGCCTTAATCTCATTTGTCCCCCCCAGGACGGGGCATCTGTGCGGATCTTCATTGGTCGTCTAATGAAAGAATAATTTGTACAGCATTTGTATTTTTCTTAAAAAAATGTACACACATTTCTTTCCAAAATGTAATATATATATACTGAATATTCGCTTCAGTAAACAAAGCTAAATTTATAAACACAAATTATATTGTTCAGTGACGAGTGGTATCTGTGAGAAACAATTCCAGATTCAGCCACTAGGGGAGCTGGTAAGAACTTGGTTGAGTATGGAACAACTTTTTGTGTCGTAGCTGGAGAATAAAATTATTCCTGGTTAGCGAAAAACAAATCCGTGTGGGAAGAGGGATTGTGGTTGTAGTAGATGTGCTTAAAATGTCAATTTCTCTTCTATTTTGGGATCTATGATCTAGGTGTCACCGCGGGGTGGCCTTATAGGAACGTCTTGCAGGAAATCTCTCCGTTTCCTCGGTATGACAGAGCAGTTGTTGATGCAGCAACTGCGGAAACAGCTCGAAAAAAAGTCCTCCACATTTCATGCTTCAATTCGCGGTCTGTCTTTTCATACTGAAGGCAGCAAAGGCTGGGAGCGTCCATTCCGGCGAACAGCGCAATCTCCGACCTCATCTTCAGTACATAATCGGAGGTTTTATGTACGTCCTGTTTTCTGCAACAACAAAAAAAAGTACAAAAAAAATAAATAAAACACATTTATGCAATTTGCCGGTGAAGCAGAAACACAAATCAATATTCATTGTGACGTTGGATTCGATGTCCATTTTCTGCCTGTATTGATCGTAGATGTACCCAGCGCTCCGCAACTACTAAAAACACTGCAGAGACGTCATGCGCGCAATGATTAATTCCTCTCATTTTTGCAATGTAGCAGTTTGCCTGTAACGATACGAGCCGGACTCTATGTGGAGGACGCCTGTTTCCTAAGGAAATCTAGCAATGATTGATACACAGTTTACATTAAAACTGGGAAGAGACGCGGTGTATACGCTCTTAACGCCAAGAACAAGAAGTCACTGACAAAACATCAAGACATTAATAATACAGAAAGCAATGAATTAAGATCCATAGATTGGGTTTGGGTTTGGCATGTTACCGTATAGTGCTTGTAGCTGTGCTGGAGTTTTGTCCCGTTATTTTCAGCTAACTTGGGACCTAGAACTCTCATTTTTAGGGAGAACAGAGTGTTCTGCATTGTATAGTGGGCATGTCCTGTAACGTATACGTGAATCCATCCCATTACTTCGCCCCGAGGTGGCACGCATTCTTCTTGTTACCCCCAAGTAAGTCTTGTGGAGCCAGGAGGGACGCTGGTGAATCACTGACTGCAGGAGGAAGTGCAAGTGACACATAATGCAATCACCATTGCTTCCTCCTGCACTCACTGTACTGCTGTCACTGGGGGTGATAGTATGAGGAGGGTTTTCCTCTCTCTCTCTGGTACTTGTTACTCTGCAGGTGTAATAACAGGTGAGTGCTGTGTGTATATCACTGAGCTTCCTCCTGCACTCACTGTACTGCTGTCACTGGGGGTGATAGTATGAGGAGGGTTTTCCTCTCTCTCTCTGGTACTTGTTACTCTGCAGGTGTAATAACAGGTGAGTGTTGTGTGTATATCACTGAGCTTCCTCCTGCACTCACTGTACTGCTGTCACTGGGGGTGATAGTATGAGGAGGGTTTTCCTCTCTCTCTCTGGTACTTGTTACTCCGCAGGTGTAATAACAGGTGAGTGCTGTGTGTATGGCACTGAGCTTCCTCCTGCACTCACTGTACTGCTGTCACTGGGGGTGATAGTATGAGGAGGGTTTTCCTCTCCCTCTCTGGTACTTGTTGTTACTCCGCAGGTGTAATAACAGGTGAGTGTTGTGTGTATATCACTGAGCTTCCTCCTGCACTCACTGTACTGCTGTCACTGGGGGTGATAGTATGAGGAGGGTTTTCCTCTCTCTCTCTGGTACTTGTTACTCCGCAGGTGTAATAACAGGTGAGTGTTGTGTGTATATCACTGAGCTTCCTCCTGCACTCACCGTACTGCTGTCACTGGGGGTGATAGTATGAGGAGGGTTTTCCTCTCTCTCTCTGGTACTTGTTGTTACTCCGCAGGTGTAATAACAGGTGAGTGTTGTGTGTATGTCACTGAGCTTCCTCCTGCACTCACTGTACTGCTGTCACTGGGGGTGATAGTATGAGGAGGGTTTTCCTCTCCCTCTCTGGTACTTGTTACTCCGCAGGTGTAATAACAGGTGAGTGTTGTGTGTATATCACTGAGCTTCCTCCTGCACTCACTGTACTGCTGTCACTGGGGGTGATAGTATGAGGAGGGTTTTCCTCTCTCTCTCTGGTACTTGTTACTCCGCAGGTGTAATAACAGGTGAGTGTTGTGTGTATATCACTGAGCTTCCTCCTGCACTCACTGTACTGCTGTCACTGGGGGTGATAGTATGAGGAGGGTTTTCCTCTCTCTCTCTGGTACTTGTTGTTACTCCGCAGGTGTAATAACAGGTGAGTGTTGTGTGTATGTCACTGAGCTTCCTCCTGCACTCACTGTACTGCTGTCACTGGGGGTGATAGTATGAGGAGGGTTTTCCTCTCCCTCTCTGGTACTTGTTACTCCGCAGGTGTAATAACAGGTGAGTGTTGTGTGTATATCACTGAGCTTCCTCCTGCACTCACTGTACTGCTGTCACTGGGGGTGATAGTATGAGGAGGGTTTTCCTCTCTCTCTCTGGTACTTGTTGTTACTCCGCAGGTGTAATAACAGGTGAGTGTTGTGTGTATGTCACTGAGCTTCCTCCTGCACTCACTGTACTGCTGTCACTGGGGGTGATAGTATGAGGAGGGTTTTCCTCTCCCTCTCTGGTACTTGTTACTCCGCAGGTGTAATAACAGGTGAGTGTTGTGTGTATATCACTGAGCTTCCTCCTGCACTCACCGTACTGCTGTCACTGGGGGTGATAGTATGAGGAGGGTTTTCCTCTCCCTCTCTGGTACTTGTTACTCCGCAGGTGTAATAACAGGTGAGTGTTGTGTGTATATCACTGAGCTTCCTCCTGCACTCACTGTACTGCTGTCACTGGGGGTGATAGTATGAGGAGGGTTTTCCTCTCTCTCTCTGGTACTTGTTGTTACTCCGCAGGTGTAATAACAGGTGAGTGTTGTGTGTATATCACTGAGCTTCCTCCTGCACTCACCGTACTGCTGTCACTGGGGGTGATAGTATGAGGAGGGTTTTCCTCTCTCTCTCTGGTACTTGTTACTCCGCAGGTGTAATAACAGGTGAGTGTTGTGTGTATATCACTGAGCTTCCTCCTGCACTCACCGTACTGCTGTCACTGGGGGTGATAGTATGAGGAGGGTTTTCCTCTCTCTCTCTGGTACTTGTTACTCCGCAGGTGTAATAACAGGTGAGTGCTGTGTGTATATCACTGAGCTTCCTCCTGCACTCACTGTACTGCTGTCACTGGGGGTGATAGTATGAGGAGGGTTATCCTCTCCCTCTCTGGTACTTGTTACTCCGCAGGTGTAATAACAGGTGAGTGCTGTGTGTATGGCACTGAGCTCCCTCCTGCACTCACTGTATTAGTGTCACTGGGGGTGATAGTATGAGGAGGGTTTTCCTCTCCCTCTCTGGTACTTGTTACTCCGCAGGTGTAATAACAGGTGAGTGTTGTGTGTATATCACTGAGCTTCCTCCTGCACTCACTGTACTAGGAGGAAGGCAATTTGCGAGAGGCATGACGTGAAGTTCTCATCTCTCCTCTTGGCAGGAGCTCTGGGTAACCTGCACGTGGTATAGTATTTGTCACTGTTGGGCCACAGCTTCCAGGGTTATTTTGTGTGGCCCGTGTTCGTTAAGGCTTACACATTATATTTCCTGCAGTTGAAAATTCCTGACCTTGTTTATGGCATCGGGCAAATAATAAGAATTTACTTACCGATAATTCTATTTCTCGTAGTCCGTAGTGGATGCTGGGAACTCCGTAAGGACCATGGGGAATAGCGGCTCCGCAGGAGACTGGGCACAAAAGTAAAGCTTTAGGACTACCGGGTGTGCACTGGCTCCTCCCCCTATGACCCTCCTCCAAGCCTCAGTTAGGATACTGTGCCCGGACGAGCGTACACAATAAGGACGGATTTTGAATCCCGGGTAAGGCTCATACCAGCCACACCAATCACACCGTACAACCTGTGATCTGAACCCAGTTAACAGCATGATAACAGAGGAGCCTCTGAAAAGATGGCTCACAACAATAATAACCCGATTTTTGTAACAATAACTATGTACAAGTATTGCAGACAATCCGCACTTGGGATGGGCGCCCAGCATCCACTACGGACTACGAGAAATAGAATTATCGGTAAGTAAATTCTTATTTTCTCTGACGTCCTAGTGGATGCTGGGAACTCCGTAAGGACCATGGGGATTATACCAAAGCTCCCAAACGGGCGGGAGAGTGCGGATGACTCTGCAGCACCGAATGAGAGAACTCAAGGTCCTCCTCAGCCAGGGTATCAAATTTGTAGAATTTAGCAAACGTGTTTGCCCCTGACCAAGTAGCTGCTCGGCAAAGTTGTAAAGCCGAGACCCCTCGGGCAGCCGCCCAAGATGAGGCCACCTTCCTTGTGGAATGGGCTTTTACAGATTTTGGCTGTGGCAGGCCTGCCACAGAATGTGCAAGCTGAATTGAACTACAAATCCAACGAGCAATAGTCTGCTTAGAAGCAGGAGCACCCAGCTTGTTGGGTGCATACAGGATAAACAGCGAGTCAGATCTTCTGATTCCAGCCGTCCTGGAAACATATATTTTCAGGGCCCTGACTACGTCCAGCAACTTGGAGTCCTCCAAGTCCCTAGTAGCCGCAGGTACCACAATAGGTTGGTTCAGATGAAACACTGAAACCACCTTAGGGAGAAAATGAGGACGAGTCCTCAATTCCGCCCTGTCTGAATGGAAGATCAGATAAGGGCTTTTACAGGATAAAGCCCGCCAATTCTGACACGTGCCTGGCCGAGGCCAGGGCCAACAACATGACCACTTTCCATGTGAGATATTTTAACTCCACAGATTCAAGTGGTTCAAACCAATGTGACTTTAGGAACCCCAAAACTACATTGAGATCCCAAGGTGCCACTGGAGGCACAAAGGGAGGCTGTATATGCAGTACCCCTTTTACAGACGTCTGAACTTCAGGTAGTGAAGCTAGTTCTTTCTGGAAGAAAATTGACAGGGCCGAAATTTGAACCTTAATGGACCCCAATTTTAGGCCCATAGACACTCCTGTTTACAGGAAATGCAGGAATCGACCTAGTTGAAATTCCTCCATCGGGGCCTTACTGGCCTCGCACCACGCAACATACTTTCGCCAAATGCGGTGATCCTTCCTGGCTTGACCAGTGTAGGGATGACTTCATCCGGAATGCCTTTTTCCTTCAGGATCCGGCGTTCAACCGCCCTGCCGTCAAACGCAGCCGCGGTAAGTCTTGGAATAGACAGGGTCCTTGCTGGAGCAGGTCCCTTCTTAGAGGTAGAGGCCACGGGTCCTCCGTGAGCATCTCTTGAAGTTCCGGGTACCAAGTCCTTCTTGGCCAATCCGGAGCCACGAGTATAGTTCTTACTCCCCTCCGTCTTATAATTCTCAGTACTTTTGGTATGAGAGGAAGAGGAGGGAACACATACACTGACTGGTACACCCACGGTGTTACCAGAGCGTCCACAGCTATTGCCTGAGGGTCCCTTGACCTGGCGCAATACCTGTCCAATTTTTTGTTTAGGCGGGACGCCATCATGTCCACCTTTGGTTTTTCCCAATGGTTTACAATCATGTGGAAGACTTCTGGGTGAAGTCCCCACTCTCCCGGGTGGAGGTCGTGCCTGCTGAGGAAGTCTGCTTCCCAGTTGTCCACTCCCGGAATGAACACTGCTGACAGTGCTATCACATGATTTTCCGCCCAGCGAAAAATCCTTGCAGCTTCTGCCATTGCCCTCCTGCTTCTTGTGCCGCCCTGTCTGTTTACGTGGGCGACTGCCGTGATGTTGTCCGACTGGATCAGCACCGGCTGACCTTGAAGCAGAGGTCTTGCTTGGCTTAGGGCATTGTAAATGGCCCTTAGCTCCAAAATATTTATGTGAAGTGATGTCTCCAGGCTTGACCACAAGCCCTGGAAAATTCTTCCCTGTGTGACTGCTCCCCAGCCTCGCAGGCTGGCATCCGTGGTCACCAGGACCCAGTCCTGAATGCCGAATCTGCGGCCCTCTAGAAGATGAGCACTCTGCAACCCCCACAGGAGAGACACCCTTGTGCTTGGTGACAGGGTTATCCGCTGATGCATCTGAAGATGCGATCCGGACCATTTGTCCAGCAGGTCCCACTGGAAAGTTCTTGCGTGGAATCTGCCGAATGGAATTGCTTCGTAGGAAGCCACCATTTTTCCCAGGACCCTTGTGCACTGCTGCACTGACACTTGGCCTGGTTTTAGGAGGTTACTGACTAGTTCGGATAACTCCCTGGCTTTCTCCTCTGGGAGAAAACACCTTTTTCTGGACTGTGTCCAGGATCATCCCTAGGAATAGAAGGCGTGTCGTCGGGATCAGCTGCGATTTTGGAATATTGAGAATCCAACCGTGCTGCCGCAGCACTATCTGAGATAGTGCTACCCCGACTTCCAACTGTTCCCTGGATCTTGCCCTTATCAGGAGATCGTCCAAGTAAGGGATAACTAAAACTCCCTTCTTTCGAATGAGTATCATCATTTCGGCCATTACCTTGGTAAAGACCCGGGGTGCCGTGGACAATCCAAACGGCAGCGTCTGAAACTGATAGTGACAGTTCTGTACCACAAACCTGAGGTACCCTTGGAGAAGGGTAAATTGGGACATGTAGGTAAGCATCTTTGATGTCCAGAGAGACCATATAGTCCCCTTCTTCCAGGTTTGCAATCACTGCTCTGAGTGACTCCATCTTGAATTTGAACCTTTGTATGTAAGTGTTCAAGGATTTTAGATTTAAAATTGGTCTCACCGAGCCGTCCGGCTTCGGTACCACAAATAGTGTGGAATAGTACCCCTTTCCCTGTTGCAGGAGGGATACCTTGATTATCACCTGCTGGGAATACAGCCTGTGAATGGCTTGCAATACTGTCTCCCTGTCTGAGGGAGACGTCGGTAAAGCAGACTTTATGAAACGGCGAGGAGAAGACGTCTCAAATTTCTTGAGACGGGCCCCCACCGTGCCTGAGACCGCTTGTAAAGCCCCAGCGTCATGCTGAGGACTTTGCGGAGGCGGGAGAGGGCTTTTGTTCCTGGGAATTGGCTGTTTGCTGCAGCCTTTTTCCTCTCCCTCTGCCACGGGGCAGAAATGAGGCGCCTTTTGCCCGCTTGCCCTTATGGGACCGAGAGGACTGCGCCTGATAATACGGCGTCTTCTTAGGTTGAGAAGCTACCTGGGGTAAAAATGTGGATTTTCCAGCCGTTGCCGTGGCCACCAGGTCTGTTAGACCTACCCCAAATAACTCCTCCCTTTTATAAGGCGATACTTCCATATGCCTTTTGGAATCAGCATCACCTGACCACTGTCTTGTCCATAACCCTCTTCTGGCAGAAATGGACAGCGCACTTACTCTTGATGCCAGTCGGCAAATATCCCTCTGTGCATCACGCATATATAGAAATGCATCTTTTAAATGCTCTATAGTTAGTAATATACTGTCCCTATCTAGGGTATCAATATTGTCAGTCAGGGAATCCGACCAAGCCACCCCAGCACTGCACATCCAGGCTGAGGCGATTGCTGGTCGCAGTATCACACCCGTGTGAGTGTATATACATTTTAGGATATTTTACTGCTTTCTGTCAGCAGGTTCCTTAAGGGCGGCCGTATCCGGGGACGGTAGTGCCACCTGTTTAGACAAGCGTGTGAGCGCTTTATTCACCCTAAGGGGTGTTTCCCAACGTGCCCTATCCTCTGGCGGGAAGGGGTATGATGCCAATAACTTTTTAGGAATTAACAGTTTTTATCGGGGGAAACCCACGCATCCTCACACACTTCATTTAATCCCTCAGATGTAGGAAAAACTACAGGCAGTTTTTTCTCACCCAACATAATACCCTTTTTAGTGGTACTGGTATTATCAGAAATGTGTAAAAACATTTTCCATAGCCTCAATCATGTAACGTGTGGCCCTACTGGAAGTCACATTCGTCTCTTTAATCGTCGACACTGGAGTCAGTATCCGTGTCGGCGTCTGTATCTGCCATCTGCGGTAACGGGCGTTTTAGAGCCCCAGATGGCTTTTGAGACACCTGGACAGGCACAGGCTGAGTCGCCGGCTGTCTCATGTCATCAATCTTTTGTAAAGAGCTGACACGGTCACATAATTCCTTCCATAAGCTCATCCACTCAGGTGTCGACTCCCTAGGGGGTGACATCTCTGTTACAGGCAATTGCTCCGCCTCCACCTCATTTTCCTCCTCATACATGTCGACACAACGTACCGACACACAGCACACACACAGGGAATGCTCTGATAGAGGACAGGACCCCACTAGCCCTTTGGGGAGACAGAGGGAGAGTATGCCAGCACACACCAGAGCGCTATATATATATATATATATATATATATATATACAGGGATAACCTTATATAAGTGTTTTTCCCCTTATAGCTGCTGTATTGTTATACTGCGCCTAATTAGTGCCCCCCTCTCTTTTTTAACCCCTTTCTGTAGTGTAGTAACTGCAGGGGAGAGCCAGGGAGCTTCCCTCCAACGGAGCTGTGAGAGAAAATGGCGCCAGTGTGCTGAGGAGATAGGTTCCGCCCCCTTCTCGGCGGCCTTTTCTCCCGTTTTTCTGTGGAATCTGGCAGGGGTTAAAATTCATCCATATAGCCCTGGGGGCTATATGTGATGTATTTTCGCCAGCCAAGGTGTTTTTATTGCTGCTCAGGGCGCCCCCCCCAGCGCCCTGCACCCTCAGTGACCGGAGTGTGAAGTGTGCTGAGGAGCAATGGCGCACAGCTGCAGTGCTGTGCGCTACCTTGGTGAAGACAGGATGTCTTCTGCCGCCGATTTTTCCGGACCTCTTCTTGCTTCTGGCTCTGTAAGGGGGCCGGCGGCGCGGCTCTGGGACCGAGCTCCGAGGCTGGGCCTGTGTTCGGTCCCTCTGGAGCTAATGGTGTCCAGTAGCCTAAGAAGCCCAATCCACTCTGCACGCAGGTGAGTTCGCTTCTTCTCCCCTTAGTCCCTCGGTGCAGTGAGCCTGTTGCCAGCAGGTCTCACTGAAAATAAAAAACCTAAAACTAAACTTTCACTAAGAAGCTCAGGAGAGCCCCTAGTGTGCACCCTTCTCGGCCGGGCACAAAAATCTAACTGAGGCTTGGAGGAGGGTCATAGGGGGAGGAGCCAGTGCACACCAGGTAGTCCTAAAGCTTTACTTTTGTGCCCAGTCTTCTGCGGAGCCGCTATTCCCCATGGTCCTTACGGAGTTCCCAGCATCCACTAGGACGTCAGAGAAAATGGTGGATGGTGAAGTCATCACCATTCGTGGGTTACTAGCTATACCAGCTTTGTGAGTGGCACTTTCATAGCGCGTCGCCAGAAAAGACTGAATCACAACTGCCTGTAACATGTAACGCAGTCCTTGAGGGCCAGTCCCAGAGGCCATCCGTCCTCTGCTGTCTATAACCCTGAAATAAAATGTCACTGTGACAGATGCAGATCAATCAGCGAAAACAAAAAGAGATTTATGAGGTATAAGCGCAGGCGTCAAATTGGATTTATGCCTGTGAGCCCTCCAATAATAAGTGGTATCGAGGAGCAGAGAATTCTGTATTTCACTACTAACTAAAAGTAAATGCAATGTTTATTTATTAGCCGATGTGTATACCGCCTTCCCTGCTGCAAAGGTGGGTAGTGATCATTGCTGCATGCTGTATATGGCAATACTTACCACTCCCCGTTGTCATAGCCTTGCCTCACAGCCAGTAAATACAAGAGGTGCTCTAACCCCAGGGAGAAACCCAAACAAACGCCCGCTTAAGGCCCATATAGACGGGCCAATGCAGGAGAGATCTGTGCTGAGCGTGTGGGGGGAGACGGGGGGCGCTCACTTCACCCAGCGGGTGAAGTGAGCGACCCGCTAGATTGGCCAATCTAGCAGCAGCGATATCGATGCGCGGGGCTGCGCATAGCTATTGCTGGCGGGGGGGGGGGGGGGGGGGGGGGGTACACACAGAGCGATAATGCTGAAATTCTAAGCAATCTAGTCAGATTGCTTAGACTATCGCTCCGCGAGTACCCCCCTTTACTCCACAAAATATGTCAGGATATTGTGCAATTTGGGTCTCTGAAATCTATTAGATTTGCAAATAAAGTAACCCGCCACCTTGTTATCCTTCTGTTTCTTGCTAAACCCTTTGCAGAGTTGCTCCGCTGAGATCACACACAGACTACTTCACCCTTATTCCTGCCAGCTGGGCATCGCAGGTCTACGCCGTAAGTTGCATCCTCGCTATACTACTTTTCTCTCAATATTTCACATTTCGCCATTACAGTGTACTAACTCTGACCAAGGTGAGTAAGTGCAGACTTGTAACAGTGAAACAAATTCATTTGACATCAAAATTCCCGATATCATCATTTACCACTAAACGTTTTTCTTGGTTGTTCTAAACGTCTGACGCAGCCCGCCCGGCGATGCAAAGTAATCCTTGCGCTAATGTGATTGAGACAAAGAGTCCTTACTGACCTTGGGGGTAATTCGCACAGCGGGCGATCAGACCCAAACTGCACATGCGTATGCACCGCAATGCGCAGGCGTGTCGCACGGCTGCAAAGCGGATCGCCGGTCAGCAACAGGTTTGTACGAAGGATCCATTTGCACAGGCGATCGCAAGGAGATTGACAGGAAGAGGGCGTTTGTGGGTGGCAACTGCCCATTTTCTGGGAGTGTCTGAAAAAACGCAGGTGTGTCCAAGCGTTTGCAGGGCGGGTGTGTGACGTCAATTCCGGCCCCGGACAGGCTGATGTGATCGCAGCGGCTGAGTAAGTCCTGGGCTGCGCAGAGACTGCACAGTTTTTGCAGCTCTGTTACACATGCGTTCGCACACTTGCAAAGCAAAAATACACTCCCCCTGTAGGCAGCGACTATCTGATTGCAGCAGTGCAAAAATCGCTGGCTAGTCATCAGGTCTGAATTTTCCCCTAGTGCGGTACAGAGCTGCAATATTACACAATAAAGGTACTTTTACTAACACAACCAACTACAAGCTACTGAAGTAATCACGTTAATGACCGCCAGGCCTATATTTAGCTGCGATGACAGGGGATGATAAACGCCTGTGACGTAAAACTCCAAATTAACCGTGTACATGAGGCTCAGTGCAGTGTGTTGTTTTCCTCCAGCACATATGAGGTTAACCCCTGTCCAACCACAGTGAAAATGATAATCACCCTGTGTAGTAATGTGGACATCAATTCTGTCTCTGCTTTACATATGCCAATAGAGAATGTCGCAGCGGCAGGGATCCGATATTGACCCGCTAAGTGGCGCTGATCCTTGGAGCGATTTCAAACTTTTGCCACATTTCAATTTCAAAATGCATTTCAGCCATAACACGAGTGATTTATCATTTAGCGCCGGCTGTCACAGTAACTCGTAGATAAAAGCGAAAACATCTGGAAGCATAAACAAAAGCGCACAGTGGCTGAATTTTAATCCAGAGCCGGCGAGCTCACTTCATTAGGGGCAGGAAGCTGCTAATTAGGAGCTGAAAAGCTGAGCTCTTGCATTCGGGGATCCAAGAAAAGATGATCTAACATGTATTCTGGACATAAACAAGAATAAAGAGCCGGGAAGATGACAGAAGTATACATCTCCAGAGGAATGCCCGGGAGCCTGGGAACCTCTCCGCCTACCGGAAAATACAGCAATATTTATCCAGAGAGGGAGATAGGGTGCAATGTGAATTCCTAATGCTGGCTCATACAGAATGCAGAATCACTGAACGCTCGTCACATGACTCTATTGATAGATACCACTAATTATGCAGCATCGGATGCTAAGTGTCACTTGTTTATATACACACAGATTCTATAGTCTCTATGTAAACGTATTAGTTAATTCTGTGGTTTTTCATCATTAGATCAGATGACATTGATGCGTGCAGTACCACCTCACAGCCTGCAGGGGTGCTGTTGAGATTTGCTTATAACACAATAACTGCATCCTCTTTCAAATTCCAGATTTCTTA
Organism: Pseudophryne corroboree; assembly: GCF_028390025.1. Classification (NCBI taxonomy): domain Eukaryota; kingdom Metazoa; phylum Chordata; class Amphibia; order Anura; family Myobatrachidae; genus Pseudophryne; species Pseudophryne corroboree. The sequence continues at coordinate 479,009,365 of NC_086451.1, forward strand.
CTTTCTAACAAAAAATTCCTGGTCCAAAAACACACACAAGACTTCTCACAAAATGACTGATCCAAGTATTGTGAAAATATTCTGGGGTAGACACATGCAACGGCACATTTACCAAGCATCGTTAGTCAGATTTGTGACCGCCAGCTGACCCTACCCAACCGCTGAATATCACCCCTCGTCTGCGATTGGGCGCATGATAGTCAAAAGAAAGAGTGAGGAGGCAGTCAGGCCTTTCCATACCCAATGCACTTTTCGCTGCTGAAGAACGAAGGCTTGTGGCTTTATTTATTTTTAATTTTTTTTCATAAGGTCAAAATGATAAATATTTTCTGGGAAAAACTACTGCTAATCCTAAATAATGATCACAGTACATTATCACTTGTGGCCCATTACTGGGTGATACTATAACGTTTATTCATTACAAGTTTACCTGGAACGCAGAAGAGTCCTGTTGGTTTTAGGAACAGTCAACCTCCCTCTCTGATCATAAATATATATGTAACTTTTCCCCCCCATTATTCCCCACAATGAACACATCAGAGCGAATCACCAACTTCTTAAAGCACAATATAACACAGGGATATACTATATGCCAAACAAATCTTACTGACTTTTTTGACTTTGTGATGAAAATAATAGATCAAGGGGAAGCTGTAGATGTAGCATATCTAGACTTTAGTAAGGCATTTGACACTGTCCCACATCGCAGACTGATAAATAAACTTGAAAGTGTGGGGGTGGATAAGAACCTGGTTGCAGGATAGGAAACGGACAGTTGTAGTAAATGGAGTGCAATATATGGAGGAAAATGTTACCAGTGGAGTACCCCAGGGATCAGTACTTGGACCAGTTCTCTTTAATATCTTTGTTGGTGACATTGAAAATGGTATTGAAGGTAAAGTATGCCTTTTTGCAGATGATACAAAGATATGCAACATGGTAGACACACCGGGAGGGGTAAAGCAAATGATTGATGACCTAGGTAGGCTTGAGAAATGGTCAAGAACGTGGTAACTACAGTTTAATGCTAAAAAATGCAAAATCATGCACTTGGGTCTCAAAAACGCAAAGGCTAAATATAGTATCAAGGGTACTATAATGGAAACTACTGAGGAGGAAAGGGATTTAGGAGTCACTATTTCATGTGACTTAAAGGCAGGAAAGCAATGCAACAAAGCAATGAGGAAGGTAAGTCAGATGCTTGGTTGCATAGGGAGAGAAATCAGTAGCAGGAAAAAAGTAGTAATAATGTCACTGTATAGGTCATTGGTACGGCCCTATCTGGAATACTGTGTCCAGTTCTGGAGACCATATCTCCAGAAGGATATAAATACATTAGAGAGTGTACAAAGAAGGGCAACTAAAATGGTGCATGGCCTACATCACAAACCTTACCCGGAAAGGCTAAAAGATCTTAACATGTATAGTTTGGAGGAGAGAAGGGAAAAGGGGGGACATGATAGAAACTTTCAAATATATCAAGGGTCTTAACAAAGTTCAGGAGGGAAACGTTCTTCAAAGGAAGAGAAGTATTAGAACTCGAGGACATGCACTGAGACCGGAGGGAAGCAGGTTCAGGGGAAATTTAAGGAAAAATGACTTCACAGAAAGGGTAGTGGGTAAGTGGAATAGCCTCCCATCAGAGGTGGTAGAGGCTAAGACTGTAGAACAATTTAAACATGCATGGGATAGACATATGAATATCCTTACAAAGAATTAAGGTTCAAAAAGGGTTAAGATTACCTAAAGGATAAAAAAAAGGGGCAGACTAGATGGGCCAAGTGGTTCTTATCTGCCGTCAAATTCTATGTTTCTATGTCTATTTATTGTGGGAATATACACTGCACAAAAAAATAAAGGGAACACTAAAATAACACATCCTAGATCTGAATGAATGAAATATTCTTATTAAATACTTTGTTCTTTACATAGTTGAATGTGCGGACAACAAAATCACACAAAAATTATCAATGGAAATCAAATTTATTAACCCATGGAGGTCTGGATTTAGAGTCACACTCAAAATTCAAGTGGAAAAACACACTACAGGCTGATCCAACTTTGATGTAATGTCCTTAAAACAAGTCAAAATGAGGTTCAGTAGTGTGTGTGGCCTCCACGTGCCTGTATGACCTCCCTACAATGCCTGGGCATGCTCCTGATGAGGTGGCGGATGGTCTCCTGAGGGATCTCCTCCCAGACCTGGACTAAAGCATCTGCCAACTCCTGGACAGTCTGTGGTGCAACGTGGCGTTGGTGGATGGAGCGAGACATGATGTCCCAGATGTGCTCAATTGGATTCAGGTCTGGGGAATGGGCGGTCCAGTCCATAGCATCAATGCCTTCATCTTGCAGGAACTGCTGTCACACTCCAGCCACATGAGGTCTAGCATTGTCTTGCATTAGAAGGAACCTAGGGCCAACCGCACCAGCATATGGTCTCACAAGGGGTCTGAGGATCTCATCTCGGTACCTAATGGCAGTCAGGCTACCTCTGGCGAGCACATGGAGGGCTGTGCGGCCCCCCGAAGAAATGCCACCCCACACCATTACTGACCCACTGCCAAACCAGTCATGCTGGAGGATGTTGCAGGCATCAGAACGTTCTTCTTGGTGTCTCTAGACTCTGTCACGTCTGTCACGTGCTCAGTGAGAAACTGCTTTCATCTGTGAAGCGCACAGGGCGCCAGTGGCGAATTTGCCAATCTTGGTGTTCTCTGGCAAATGCCAAATGTCCTGCATGGTGTTGGGCTGTAAGCACAACCCCCACCTGTGGACGTCAGGCCCTCATACCACCCTCATGGAGTCTGTTTCTGATTGTTTGAGTAGACGTGCACATTTGTGGCTTGCTGGAGGTCATTTTGCAGGGCTCTGGCAGTGCTCCTCCTGTTCCTCCTTGCACAAAGGCGGAGGTAGCGCGGTCCTGCTGCTGGGTTGTTGCCCTCCTACGGCCTCCTCCACGTCTCCTGATGTACTGGCCTGTCTCCTGGTAGCGCCTCCATGCTCTGGACACTACGCTGACAGACACATCAAACCTTCTTGCCACAGCTCGCATTGATGTGCCTTCCTGGATGAGCTGCACTACCTGAGCCACTTGTGTGGGTTGTAGACTCTGTCTCATGCTACCACTAGAGTGAAAGCACCGCCAGCTTTCAAAAGTGACCAAAACATTAGCCAGAAAGCATAGGAGCTGAGAAGTGGTCTGTGGTCACCACCTGCAGAACAACTCCTTTATTGGGGGTGTCTTGCTAATTGCCTTTAATTCCCACCTGTTGTCTATTCCATTTGCACAACAGCATGTGAAATTGATTGTCAATCAGTGTTGCTTCCTAAGTGGACAGTTTGATTTCACAGAAGTGTGATTGACTTGGAGTTACATTGTGTTGTTTAAGTGTTCCCTTTATTTTTTTGAGCAGTGTATTTTCACTCTATTCTTTATGACAATGATTCTAGGAACACAGCATTTCTTACAATGGTTCTGCTCAGATATTGCCACCCTGTTAGGCAGCAGATTGTACTTCCCCAGGGTTTTGCCGGGAGAAACAGTTCTACCCCTGGCAGAACTCCCTCTCGTGTTATCATTGGTGAAAAAAAATAAATAAGATTTTACTTACCGATAAATCTATTTCTCGTAGTCCGTAGTGGATGCTGGGACTCCGTCAGGGCCATGGGGATTAGCGGCTCCGCAGGAGACAGGGCACAAAAATAAAAGCTTTAGGACTAGGTGGTGTGCACTGGCTCCTCCCCCTATGACCCTCCTCCAAGCCTCAGTTAGGATACTGTGCCCGGACGAGCGTACACAATAAGGAAGGATTTTGAATCCCGGGTAAGACTCATACCAGCCACACCAATCACACCGTACAACTTGTGATCTGAACCCAGTTAACAGTATGACAAACGTAGGAGCCTCTGAACAGACGGCTCACAACAATAACAACCCGATTTTTTTGTAACAATAACTATGTACAAGTATTGCAGACAATCCGCACTTGGGATGGGCGCCCAGCATCCACTACGGACTACGAGAAATAGATTTATCGGTAAGTAAAATCTTATTTTCTCTGACGTCCTAGTGGATGCTGGGACTCCGTCAGGACCATGGGGATTATACCAAAGCTCCCAAACGGGCGGGAGAGTGCGGATGACTCTGCAGCACCGAATGAGAGAACTCCAGGTCCTCTTTAGCCAGGGTATCAAATTTGTAGAATTTTACAAACGTGTTCTCCCCCGACCACGTAGCTGCTCGGCAGAGTTGTAATGCCGAGACCCCTCGGGCAGCCGCCCAAGATGAGCCCACCTTCCTTGTGGAATGGGCCTTGATAGATTTAGGCTGTGGCAGGCCTGCCACAGAATGTGCAAGTTGAATTGTGCTACAAATCCAACGAGCAATCGTCTGCTTAGAAGCAGGAGCACCCAGCTTGTTGGGTGCATACAGTATAAACAGCGAGTCAGATTTTCTGACTCCAGCCGTCCTTGAAATATATATTTTCAATGCCCTGACAACGTCCAGCAACTTGGAATCCTCCAAATCGCTAGTAGCCGCAGGCACCACAATAGGCTGGTTCAGGTGAAACGCTGAAACCACCTTAGGCAGAAACTGAGGACGCATCCGCAGTTCTGCCCTGTCCGAATGGAAAATCAGATATGGGCTTTTATACGATAAAGCCGCCAATTCTGACACTCTCCTGGCTGAAGCCAGGGCCAGTAGCATGGTTACTTTCCATGTAAGATATTTCAAATCCACCGATTTGAGTGGCTCAAACCAATGGGATTTGAGAAAATCCAAAACTACATTAAGATCCCACGGAGCCACTGGGGGCACAACCGGGGGCTGTATATGTAGTACTCCTTTTACAAAAGTCTGGACTTCAGGAACTGAAGCCAATTCTTTCTGGAAGAAAATCGACAGGGCCGAAATTTGAACCTTAATGGACCCTAATTTGAGGCCCATAGACAATCCTGTTTGCAGGAAATGTAGGAATCGACCCAGTTGAAATTCCTCCGTCGGGGCCTTCCTGGCCTCACACCACGCAACATATTTTCTCCAAATGCGGTGATAATGTTGTGCAGTCACCTCCTTCCTGGCTTTTACCAGGGTAGGGATGACCTCTTCCGGAATGCCTTTTTCCCTTAGAATTCGGCGTTCAACCGCCATGCCGTCAAACGCAGCCGCGGTAAGTCTTGGAATAGACACGGTCCCTGCTGAAGCAGGTCCCGTCTTAGAGGTAGAGGCCACGGATCTTCCGTGAGCATCTCCTGAAGTTCCGGGTACCAAGTTCTTCTTGGCCAATCCGGAGCCACGAGTATCGTTCTTACTCCCCTTTGCCGTATAATTCTCAGTACTTTTGGTATGAGAGGCAGAGGAGGAAACACATACACTGACTGGAACACCCACGGTGTTACCAGAGCGTCCACAGCTATTGCCTGAGGGTCTCTTGACCTGGCGCAATACCTGTCCAGTTTTTTGTTGAGGCGGGACGCCATCATATCCACCATTGGTTTTTCCCAACGGTTCACAATCATGTGGAAGACTTCTGGATGAAGTCCCCACTCTCCCGGGTGTAGATCGTGTCTGCTGAGGAAGTCCGCTTCCCAGTTGTCCACTCCCGGAATGAACACTGCTGACAGTGCTATCACATGATCTTCCGCCCAGCGAAGAATCCTTGCAGCTTCTGCCATTGCCCTCCTGCTTCTTGTGCCGCCCTGTCTGTTTACGTGGGCGACTGCCGTGATGTTGTCCGACTGGATCAACACCGGCTGACCCTGAAGCAGGGGTTTTGCCAGGCTTAGAGCATTGTAAATCGCTCTTAGCTCCAGTATATTTATGTGAAGAGACATCTCCAGGCTTGACCACACTCCCTGGAAGTTTCTTCCCTGTGTGACCGCTCCCCAGCCTCTCAGACTGGCATCCGTGGTCACCAGGACCCAGTCCTGTATGCCGAATCTGCGGCCCTCTAACAGATGAGCACTCTGCAACCACCACAGAAGAGACACCCTTGTCCGTGGAGACAAAGTTATCCGCTGATGCATCTGCAGATGCGATCCGGACCATTTGTCCAGCAGATCCCACTGAAAAGTTTGTGCGTGGAATCTGCCGAATGGAATCGCTTCGTAAGAAGCCACCATTTTTCCCAGGACTCTTGTGCATTGATGTACAGACACTTTTCCTGGTTTTAGGAGGTTCCTGACAAGTTCGGATAACTCCCTGGCTTTCTCCTCCGGAAGAAACACCTTTTTCTGAACCGTGTCCAGAATCATTCCCAGGAACAGCAGACGTGTCGTCGGGGTCAATTGAGATTTTGGAAAATTCAGAATCCACCCGTGCTGTTGCAGCACTACTTGGGTTAGTGCTACTACGTCCCCCAGCTGTTCTCTGGACCTTGCCCTTATCAGGAGATCGTCCAAGTAAGGGATAATTAATACGCCTTTTCTTCGCAGAAGAAACATCATTTCGGCCATTACCTTGGTAAAGACCCGAGGTGCCGTGGACAATCCAAACGGCAGCGTCTGAAACTGATAATGACAGTTTTGCACCACGAACCTGAGGTACCCTTGATGTGAAGGGCAAATTGGGACATGCAGGTAAGCATCCTTGATGTCCAGGGACACCATAAAGTCCCCTTCTTCCAGATTCGCTATCACTGCTCTGAGTGACTCCATCTTGAACTTGAATTTTTGTATGTACAGGTTCAAAGATTTCAGATTTAGAATAGGTCTTACCGAGCCGTCCGGCTTCGGTACCACAAATAGTGTGGAATAATACCCCTTTCCCTGTTGTAGGAGGGGTACCTTGACTATCACCTGCTGAGAATACAGCTTGTGAATGGCTTCCAATACCGTCGCCCTGTCTGAGGGAGACGTTGGCAGAGCAGACTTTAGGAACCGGCGAGGGGGAGACTTCTCGAATTCCAACCTGTAACCCTGAGATACTACCTGCAAGATCCAGGGGTCCACCTGTGAGTGAGCCCACTGTGCGCTGAAATTCTTGAGTCGACCCCCCACCGCCCCCGAGTCCGCTTGTAAAGCCCCAACGTCATGCTGAGGGCTTTGCAGAAGCCGGGGAGGGCTTCTGCTCCTGGGAGGGAGCTGCTTGGTGCACTCTCTTACCCTTTCCTTTGCCTCGGGGCAGATATGACTGTCCTTTTGCCCGCTTGTTCTTATAGGACCGAAAGGACTGCGGCTGAAAAGACGGTGTCTTTTTCTGTTGGGAGGGGACCTGAGGTAAAAAGGTGGATTTCCCGGCTGTTGCCGTGGCCACCAAATCCGATAGACCGACCCCAAATAATTCCTCCCCTTTATACGGCAATACTTCCATATGCCGTTTGGAATCCGCATCACCTGACCACTGTCGCGTCCATAAACTTCTTCTGGCAGATATGGACATCGCACTTACTCTCGATGCCAGAGTGCAAATATCCCTCTGAGCATCTCGCATATAAAGAAAAGCATCCTTTAATTGCTCTATAGTCAATAAAATACTGTCCCTATCCAGGGTATCAATATTTTCAGTCAGGGAATCCGACCAAACCACCCCAGAACTGCACATCCATGCAGAGGCGATGGCTGGTCGCAGTATAACACCAGTATGAGTGTATATACTTTTCAGGGTAGTTTCCAGCCTCCTATCAGCTGGATCCTTGAGGGCGGCCGTTTCAGGAGACGGTAACGCCACTTGTTTTGATAAGCGTGTGAGTGCCTTATCCACCCTAGGGGGTGTTTCCCAGCGCGCCCTAACCTCTGGCGGGAAAGGATATAATGCCAATAACTTCTTTGAAATTAGCAGTTTTCTATCGGGGTTAACCCACGCTTCATCACACACTTCATTCAATTCCTCTGATTCAGGAAAAACTACAGGAAGTTTTTTCAGACCCCACATAATACCCCTTTTTGTGGTACTTGCAGTATCAGAGATATGCAAAGCCTCCTTCATTGCCGTGATCATATAACGTGTGGCCCTACTGGAAAATACGTTTGTTTCTTCACCGTCGACACTAGATTCGGTGTCCGTGTCTGGGTCTGTGTCGACCGACTGAGGTAAAGGGCGTTTTACAGCCCCTGACGGTGTCTGAGACGCCTGGACAGGTACTAACTGGTTTGCCGGCCGTCTCATGTCGTCAACTGATTTTTGTAACGTGCTGACATTATCACGTAATTCCATAAACAAAGCCATCCATTCCGGTGTCGACTCCCTAGGGGGTGACATCACCATTACCGGCAATTGCTCCGCCTCCACACCAACATCGTCCTCATACATGTCGACACACACGTACCGACACACAGCAGACACACAGGGAATGCTCTTATCGAAGACAGGACCCCACTAGCCCTTTGGGGAGACAGAGGGAGAGTTTGCCAGCACACACCCAAGCGCTATAAATATATAGGAACAACCCTACAGAAGTGTTGTTTCCTTTATAGCAGCTTAATATATCAATATCGCCAAAAAAGTGCCCCCCCTCTCTGTTTTTTTACCCTGTTTCTGTAGTGCAGTGCAGGGGAGAGTCCTGGGAGCCTTCCTCGCAGCGGAGCTGTGCAGGAAAATGGCGCTGTGTGCTGAGGAGATAGGCCCCGCCCCCTATTTCGGGGGGCTCTTCTCCCGGTGTTTGTGAGACCTGGCAGGGGTTAAATACATCCATATAGCCCCAGGGGCTATATGTGATGTATTTTTAGCCAGAACAAGGTATTATCATTGCTGCCCAGGGCGCCCCCCCCCCAGCGCCCTGCACCCTCAGTGACCGCTGGTGTGAAGTGTGCTGACAACAATGGCGCACAGCTGCAGTGCTGTGCGCTACCTCATGAAGACTGAAAAGTCTTCTGCCGCCGGTTTCTGGACCTCTTCACTTTTCGGCATCTGCAAGGGGGTCGGCGGCGCGGCTCCGGGACCGGACTCCATGGCTGGGCCTGTGTTCGATCCCTCTGGAGCTAATGGTGTCCAGTAGCCTAAGAAGCCAATCCATCCTGCACGCAGGTGAGTTCACTTCTTCTCCCCTAAGTCCCTCGTTGCAGTGAGCCTGTTGCCAGCAGGACTCACTGAAAATAAAAAACCTAATAACTTTTTCTAAGCAGCTCTTTAGGAGAGCCACCTAGATTGCACCCTGCTCGGACGGGCACAAAAACCTAACTGAGGCTTGGAGGAGGGTCATAGGGGGAGGAGCCAGTGCACACCACCTAGTCCTAAAGCTTTTATTTTTGTGCCCTGTCTCCTGCGGAGCCGCTAATCCCCATGGTCCTGACGGAGTCCCAGCATCCACTAGGACGTCAGAGAAAAGTGTGTTCTACCATAATGTTTCCTAAATAAAACTTTAATTTCCTGCTTGTTAATGATGCTATTTTTTCTAATTGTATCCCATGGCAAACTTGATGATAATTAATGCTTAAGTCAAATATTTAGCATTACGTATTCAAGACTACGCCAGACTAATCGCACAATCTGAAGGCTGGGTTTTCATCACGCTGTGCAAAATAAATCTAATTAATGATAAATACGCTTACACCCAAGCCATCAAATGTTCTTTTGTGATCCGTAATGAAATACTTGTTATATAACGGTGCAATGTTGTAGTACACCTTGTATCTGCTCATCTGGAGTCTGAAGGGTTAAATTCACATTGCGTTTCTTCCCTTGGCGTTTCGCAAACTTATACAAAAATATATAGGTGCTGCGTAAAATCTTTCAGAGTTGCAAAACAAAAATAAGTACCGTAATAGACTAATCTTATGCTCCCTTGTTACTATATACCTCCGAAATACAACATGGGAGAATTTGGGGAGGTATTCCCCATCTACAGGTACTTGAGGCACATACCTGCAGTTTGTACACCAATATACTGGATCCAAACTCACTAATGTGAGTTTGAATGTAAGTTAGATTGTAAGCTCTCACGAGCAGGGCCCTCTTCCCTCATATGCTTATCCTTTTCTTACTTTAATAATCTTCAACTGCACCACATCCAGCAGTCTTCTGCCACCTGATACTTATTCCAGTGTCATCTGCTGATGTAACTATGTTTATTTACCCTGTACTTGTCCTATACTGTCATCAACTGTAAGTTGCTGTTTTCCTGTTTGATTATTTATGTACTCCGTAATTGGGCGCTGCGGAACCCTTGTGGCGAGTTATAAATAAAGGATAATAATAATAATAATGTTGGGTGGTATGACCAGTGTTAGTATGGAATTAATTAATAAAGAGAAGCCAACTGTAGATGAGCGTTCGAGAGATCCTCATTCTCCTGATATAATTGGAGGACTCGATTAATGTAGTGCCTCATGCCTCAATGATAACAAATTCCTAGCTCATGGAAAAGAGGCATTCTCATGAGTATTGGTTTGGCCCACCAAAAATGTCTGCCTCCGTTACTGTAATGGGGGTGACTGGTACACTATAAAGCAAGAAGCTGGAATTATTGGGGTCAGTGCGGTATTCCCCAATTATACCAGCCAGGTAGGGTAAAATCTAATAGGGGGCAGCTTATGTATAAACAGTGATATGTTGGCTTATACTGTAACAACCTTCTCCAACCCAAGCTCCATTGTACTCAAAATAAATGCCTAAATAATACACCAGCAATGATATTTATCATCTTTTATTTATCAGTAAACAGATTTTGTTTTAAGAAGAAAACAGCACCCTCAGCTTTGGCATTTGTGTATTATTTATGAGGTGAATATGTAAAAAGTTGAAAATACTTCATTATTTAAGATTTCCATTTAGAAACATCTCCTGATTGTAACGCTGCGCACTAATGTCTGCTGATTAATTCAGGTTCTCTCTGCGCTCTCATTGTGGGACCCCACAGGCCAGTTGATATAACGTGGTGGCTTGGACGGGGCCATGCAGTCGGAACAGCGAGGGTATACGGGATTAGGCTGTCTGGTGCTTAAATGGCAATTGGTACGGACACATTTCTACGGGTAGGGGTAACAGAACTTACTTTCTAGTTTTGCTACTTGGGACAAGTGAACTGGTCTCTCGTGAACTAGACATACTATAAAAAAAACAAATCCAGCTTTTTTCCAAACCTAAATTGTAGTGTAATAAAAGAGCTGTGCAGCATCTGTGAGCTACATGCAGAAGCAGCCATTATTTACCCTGCATGCATACATAATACATGTATTTGCTCCCCTTGCCCTCCTAATATAGGTAACAGCAACTTCTGGGACAGTGTCTTCTCTGCTCCCTGAAACAAGGTTGTAACGTTGTATCATGGGGAAACAACACTGTGTCCTGTATTAGACTATACCAGACAACGCTGAGCAAATTACAGTTTATGCTGCACACAAGTGGTAATGTTTCCTATGGCTTATGTTCCTTCGCTAAATACATTTGCAGAGCTACAGTATATGTATATTACTGTATATACTGTATTTGAATTAATCTGTGGCTATAACTATTGTGCCTGTAAATGGTGGTTTCAAAACTTCTAGAATAAGATAGATGTTTCTGTATAGGGAACACATAAATCTGCACAAACAAGACACAATTGAACGTAATAATCATTTCCGTGACTAATATCAGACCAGCGTCTGTCAGAGCAACTCATCTTCTAGAGAGAAACTCAGTCTGTGCTTTCAATTTGTCCTTTACAATTCATATGTAATTAGTGTTTATTTAGCAAAAGTGAGCGTTGGCTATTTAAACATGTCAAAGTGAATTTGCTTAGAGACAATCACTTCTCCTTCTGATTTAATGCACTTGAATGATAGAATTAAATAATCAATGGCTCAATGCCTACTGGTGTGTAACAATTCGCTGTGCTAAATACACACAACAAGCGGCATTTCCATCATTTGTTAAATCAACTTGCTTAAAGATTTGAGCCTGCGACGGAAAATTCTGCTATATTACTTCTCACTTGTACAAAAACAGAACTGCACCCTTTTACAGTCACTGCAACCTGTGGATTCAGGGAGAAATATTCTGCATGACAGGATATTGTTTTCTTTCTGCAAGACTGGAAATTCTGAGTTGCAAAAAGCACCCAGATGATACTAGAAAAACTCTGTGCAGAAAACATTTCACAGAGTCCTGAGAAACACACGGGGGACATATTAACTAATCCGATAAAAGGATGGAAACATTTCTTAAAACAATCTACTGGTATCTTATTGGCTGGAAGGTGCAACAAACCAGAGCATAGAGCCTTGTCCATACATTCAGTTTACGCATTTCCAATGCTCTAGGACCAATGCTACTGCTTTGTTAGTGCAAACAGTAACCATAATTAAATGGCCTTATATACATATTTCGCAACAAACATGCATTTGGCTTCTTGTGAATTTACCAGCAGAACAGAGGTAAAATACACATGGTAAAATAAAATGGTGTCCTAAGAAACACAGGAGTTGATGTATCAAGCAGTGAAGTTACCCCTCCCAACCTATCATTTTACAGAATGTACTTGATAAATGCTTCCTCAAGCTGATTCTGAAAGATGCAGTGCACCCAAAGTCGCAGCGACATGCTGTCGCAATTTGGGGGCGTGGCCGGGGCAATGATGGGTAGCATTCCGGAAACCGGAGGCCTTGTGCCAAGGCGAGTGTCTACATCTTTGGATGTAGCTTCACTGGACCTGCAGCATAAAAACACCGGCCACGTACAACAAGAACAAAGTACACTTTAAACCAGAATCTTAGAATCTACATAAGATACTATGTAACTAGGATTTTTTAAAATGCTATTTGATCAAATATTTAGAGAATTTTTATTATTATTATAAAGAGCAATGGTTTATGTAGACTATGCCACGGGTTGATTGGTATTATTAGGGGGCCCCCCACTGCTAGGTTGTAACTCCCCTGAGAAGTGTGGAATTCCACCAATAGAACCAGCCAATCTGATTTCAGTTAAAAAAATCCTGCTCGCTACGCCAAAATCGCAACACGTGCAAGCTATATAGCACCCATAATACATGATATTGCCTGACTGGAAAGCATCACCCAATTCAAAGTGCTCCAGGCGACACTGCCTGGAATATACAAACATCAAAAGGCTATATAGTACATCAGTGATGGTGGAAACGACTATTATGCTAGCTGAACATCTTCTGAGCGATAATGTTATGGTTAGTTCCTCCTTAGTTATATAAATCCATGTTCCAGTGTCTGTAATGCTGCTGGTGATAGCAAAGAGACAGTTCTCTGTGTAACAGTTTCCACGTCAGCGGCAGAGATTACAATTTTTTACAAAGTCATTTTTTTTGCGGATAAGCAGGAACGTTAAGGTGCCCCTCTGACTAATGTGCGCTGGCAAACACAAGCCTCGCAGCACAGGAGACCACTTAGCTCCTGTAAAACAGTTGAATGCAAACGATATACAGCTTTATAGCATTTCACTGTTCTGCGTGTGGAGGATTTGTATCAGTCTGTGCGCAATAAATGCGTTCATTTACTGGGTTCTCGCTCTAATCAAATATTCATTTACGTGAGTTTCTTTCCATTAAAGAGAGTATTATACAAAGGTGAGCAAAACTGTAGATTTAGTTTAAAGCTTATTCCGGTTCTCTGGGGGTAATATTGACTATATAAAAACTGTATAAATGATATTCTGTAACACTAAAATATGCTTATGGTCCCCTTGTGCATGTTCGCTTGCTTTATAACCTACAGTGAAATGCATGACTGGCTTAATAAGCAAGGCACTGCGAGAGGGTTTTACACAGAATAAAGATCTCACAAATTCTCCGAGAGCTGAAAATCCTTCAATAATAGTAATTCTCCCTCAGGACACACATTTTAGCACAGAAAATGCTGGGTAAATCATTGTGCGTTGTAAAAAGAGAAAGGATAAAGAGAAAATAGAGAAAGCGGACAGATACTGGATAAATAGAAATTTAGAGTTTATTGTTGGAGCTACGTAATGGGGGCCCTTACACAGATACACGGGGGAGGGTGGACGGAATACGGAGGTTGCAAGTGGGTCGTATAAGTTTAAGGAATGTGTTTTAGCTGTTGTGTCTCTTTCGCATTTACAGTCTTACAGGCCGACTCTCCTGTCTTCTGATTACTTTCTCCCACTCCTATCTCCAAGATTTTTCACGTGCTGCTCCCTTTCTCTGGAATTCTTTACCTCTCCCCCTCAGACTCTTCACCTCTCTACTAAACTTCAAACGGGCTCTTAAGACCCATTTCTTTACCAAACCCAGCCAAATCTCATCCTAACCCTCTGTTCCCGCTCACTATGTACCCCATCTGTGTCACCCCTGTCTGTCCACCCCTCCCCTTAGAATGTAAGCTCTCACGAGCAGGACCCTCTTCCCTCATGTGTTTATACTTTTCTTTCTTTAATAATCCTCAACTGCCCAAATTCTGCAGTTTTTTGGCCACCTTGAAACTTATCTCTATGTCGTTTACTGGTGTAGTTATGCTTAGTTACCCTGTACTTGTCCGATATTGTCTTCAACTGTAAGTCTCTGTTTCCTCTGTAATTGGGCACTGTGGAACCCTTGTGGCGCCATATAAATAAAAAATAATAATAATAATAATTACACGAAAACAGAGAATAAAAAATAAGAATTTACTTACCGATAATTCTATTTCTCGTAGTCCGTAGTGGATGCTGGGGACTCCGTCAGGACCATGGGGAATAGCGGCTCCGCAGGAGACAGGGCACAAAAGTAAAAGCTTTAGGATCAGGTGGTGTGCACTGGCTCCTCCCCCTATGACCCTCCTCCAAGCCTCAGTTAGGATACTGTGCCCGGACGAGCGTACACAATAAGGAAGGATTTTGAATCCCGGGTAAGACTCATACCAGCCACACCAATCACACTGTACAACTTGTGATCTGAACCCAGTTAACAGCATGATAACAGCGGAGCCTCTGAAAAGATGGCTCACAACAATAATAACCCGATTTTTGTAACAATAACTATGTACAAGTATTGCAGACAATCCGCACTTGGGATGGGCGCCCAGCATCCACTACGGACTACGAGAAATAGAATTATCGGTAAGTAAATTCTTATTTTCTCTGACGTCCTAAGTGGATGCTGGGGACTCCGTCAGGACCATGGGGATTATACCAAAGCTCCCAAACGGGCGGGAGAGTGCGGATGACTCTGCAGCACCGAATGAGAGAACTCCAGGTCCTCCTCAGCCAGGGTGTGCCCCTGACCAAGTAGCAGCTCGGCAAAGTTGTAAAGCCGAGACCCCTCGGGCAGCCGCCCAAGATGAGCCCACCTTCCTTGTGGAATGGGCATTTACATATTTTGGCTGTGGCAGTGTTGCCACAGAATGTGCAAGCTGAATTGTACTACACATCCAACTAGCAATCGTCTGCTTAGAAGCAAGGGCACCCAGATTTTTGGGTGCCTACAGGATAACAGCAAGTCAGTTTTCCTGACTCCAGCCATCCTGGAAACCTATATTTTCAGGGCCCTGACAACATCTAGCAACTTGGAGTCCTCCAAGTCCCTAGTAGTCGCAGGTACCACAATAAACTGGTGCAGGTGAAACGCTGACACCACCTTAGGGAGAAACTGGGGACGAGTCCGCAACTCTGCCCCGTCCGAATGGACAATCAGATATGGGCTTTGTGAGACAAAGCCGCCAATTCTGACACTCGCCTGGCCGAGGCCAGGGCCAACAGCATGGTCACTTTTCATGTGAGATATTTCAAATCCACAGATTTGAGCGGTTTAAATGTGATTTGAGGAATCCCAGAACTACGTTGAGATCCCACAGTGCCACTGGAGGCACAAAAGGGGGTTGTATATGCAGTACTCCCTTGACAAACTTCTGGACTTCAGGAACTGAAGCCAATTCTTTCTGGAAGAAAATTGACAGGGCCGAAATTTGAACCTTAATGGACCCCAATTTGAGGCCCATAGACACTCCTGTTTTCAGGAAATGCAGGAATCGACCGAGTTGAAATTTCTTCGTGGGGCCTTCCTGGCCTCACACCACGCAACATATTTTCGCCACATGTGGTGATAATGTTGTGCGGTCACCTCCTTCCTGGCTTTGACCAGGGTAGGAATGACCTCTTCCGGAATGCCTTTTTCCCTTAGGATCCGGCGTTCCACCGCCATGCCGTCAAACGCAGCCGCGGTAAGTCTTGGAAACAGACATGGTACTTGCTGAAGCAAGTCCCTTCTTAGCGGCAGAGGCCATGAGTCCTCTGTGAGCATTTCTTGAAGTTCCGGGTACCAAGTCCTTCTTGGCCAATCCGGAGCCACGAGTATAGTTCTTACTCCTCTACGTCTTATAATTCTCAGTACCTTGGGTATGAGAAGCAGAGGAGGGAACACATACACCGACTGGTACACCCACGGTGTTACCAGAAACGTCCACAGCTATTGCCTGAGGGTCTCTTGACCTGGCGCAATACCTGTCCAGTTTTTTGTTCAGGCGGGACGCCATCATGTCCACCTTTGGTCTTTCCCAACGGTTCACAATCATGTGGAAGACTTCCCGATGAAGTCCCCACTCTCCCGGGTGGAGGTCGTGCCTGCTGAGGAAGTTTGCTTCCCAGTTGTCCACTCCCGGAATGAACACTGCTGACAGTGTTATCACATGATTTTCCGCCCAGCGAAGAATCCTTGCAGTTTCTGCCATTGCCCTCCTGCTTCTTGTGCCGCCCTGTCTGTTTACGTGGGCGACTGCCGTGATGTTGTCCCACTGGATCAATACCGGCTGACCTTGAAGCAGAGGTCTTGCTAAGCTTAGAGCATTGTAAATTGTCCTTAGCTCCAGTATATTTATGTGGAGAGAAGTCTCCAGACTTGATCACACTCCCTGGAAATTTTTTCCCTGTGTGACTGCTCCCCAGCCTCTCAGGCTGGCATCCGTGGTTACCAGGACCCAGTCCTGAATGCCGAATCTGCGGCCCTTTAGTAGATGAGCACTCTGCAGCCACCGCAGAAGAAACACCCTTGTCCTTGGAGACAGGGTTATCCGCAGATGCATCTGAAGATGCGATCCGGACCATTTTTCCAGCAGATCCCACTGAAAAGTTCTTGCGTGAAATCTGCCGAATGGAATCGCTTCGTAAGAAGCCACCATTTTTCCCAGGACCCTTGTGCAATGATGCACTGACACTTTTCCTGGTTTTAGGAGGTTCCTGACTAGCTCGGATAACTCCCTGGCTTTCTTCTCCGGGAGAAACACCCTTTTCTGGACTGTGTCCAGAATCATCCCTAGGAACAGCAGACGTGTCGTCGGAAACAGCTGCGATCTTGGAATATTTAGAATCCACCCGTGCTGTCGTAGAACTACTTGAGATAGTGCTACTCCGACCTCCAACTGTTCTCTGGACCTTGCCCTTATCAGGCGATCGTCCATTTTCTTTGAAGAAAAATCATCATTTCGGCCATTACCTTGGTAAAGACCCGGGGTGCCGTGGACAATCCAAACGGCAGCGTCTGAAACTGATAGTGACAGTTCTGTACCACGAACCTGAGGTACCCTTGGTGAGAAGGGCAAATTGGGACATGGAGGTAAGCATCCCTGATGTCCAGGGACACCATATAGTCCCCTTCTTCCTGGTTCGCTATCACTGCTCTGAGTGACTCCATCTTGATTTGAACCTTTGTATGTAAGTGTTCAAATATTTCAGATTTAGAATAGGTCTCACCGAGCCGTCTGGCTTCAGTACCACAATATAGTGTGGAATAATACCCCTTTCCTTGTTGTAGGAGGGGTACTTTGATTATCACCTGCTGGGAATACAGCTTGTGAAATGTTTCCAATACTGCCTCCCTGTCGGAGGGAGACGTTGGTAAAGCAAACTTCAGGAACCTGCGAGGGGGAGACGTCTCGAATTTCCAATCTGTACCCCTGGGATACTACTTGTAGGATCCAGGGGTCCACTTGCGAGTGAGCCCACTGCGTGCTGAAACTCTTGAGACGACCCCCCACCGCACCTGTTTGTACGGCCCCAGCGTCATGCTGAGGACTTGGCAGAAGCGGTGGAGGGCTTCTGTTCCTGGGAATGGGCTGCCTGCTGCAGTCTTCTTCCCTTTCCTCTATCCCTGGGCAGATATGACTGGCCTTTTGCCCGCTTGCCCTTATGGGGACGAAAGGACTGAGGCTGAAAAGACGATGTCTTTTTCTGCTGAGATGTGACTTGGGGTAAAAAAAAGGTGGATTTTCCAGCTGTTGCCGTGGCCACCAGGTCCGATGGACCGACCCCAAATAACTCCTCCCCTTTATACGGCAATACTTCCATGTGCCGTTTGGAATCTGCATCACCTGACCACTGTCGTGTCCATCAACATCTTCTGGCAGATATGGACATCGCACTTACTCTTGATGCCAGAGTGCAAATATCCCTCTGTGCATCTCGCATATATAGAAATGCATCCTTTAAATGCTCTATAGTCAATAAAATACTGTCCCTGTCAAGGGTATCAATATTTTCAGTCAGGGAATCCGACCAAGCCACCCCAGCGCTGCCCATCCAGGCTGAGGCGATCGCTGGTCGCAGTATAACACCAGTATGTGTGTATATACTTTTTAGGATATTTTCCAGCCTCCTATCAGTTGGCTCCTTGAGGGCGGCCGTATCTGGAGACGGTAACGCCACTTGTTTTGATAAGCGTGTGAGCGCCCTATCCACCCTAAGGGGTGTTTCCCAACGCGCCATAACTTCTGGCGGGAAAGGGTATACCGCCAATAATTTTCTATCGGGGGAAACCCACGCATCATCACACACTTCATTTAATTTATCTGATTCAGGAAAAAAAACCACAGGTAGTTTTTTCACACCCCACATAATACCCTTTTTTGTGGTACTTGTAGTATCAGAAATATGTAACACCTCCTTCATTGCCCTTAACATGTAACGTGTGGCCCTAAAGGAAAATACGTTTGTTTCTTCACCGTCGACACTGAAGTCAGTGTCCCTGTCTGTGTCGACCGACTGAGGTAAATGGGCGTTTTAAAGCCCCTGACGGTGTTTGAGACGCCTGGACAGGTACTAATTTGTTTGCCGGCCGTCTCATGTCGTCAACCGACCTTGCAGCGTGTTGACATTATCACGTAATTCCCTAAATACGCCATCCATTCCGGTGTCGACTCCCTAGAGAGTGACATCACCATTACAGGCAATTGCTCCGCCTCCTCACCAACATCGTCCTCATACATGTCGACACACACGTACCGACACCCAGCACACACACAGGGAATGCTCTGATAGAGGACAGGACCCCACTAGCCCTTTGGGGAGACAGAGGGAGAGTTTGCCAGCACACACCAAAACGCTATAATTATACAGGGACAACCTTTATATAAGTGTTTTCCCCTTATAGCATCTTAAATAAGAATTTACTTACCGATAATTCTATTTCTCGTAGTCCGTAGTGGATGCTGGGGACTCCGTCAGGACCATGGGGAATAGCGGCTCCGCAGGAGACAGGGCACAAAAATAAAGCTTTAGGATTAGGTGGTGTGTACTGGCTCCTCCCCCTATGACCCTCCTCCAAGCCTCAGTTAGGATACTGTGCCCGGACGAGCGTACACAATAAGGAAGGATATTGAATCCCGGGTAAGACTCATACCAGCCACACCAATCACACCGTATAACTTGTGATCTGAACCCAGTTAACAGTATGACAAACGTAGGAGCCTCTGAACAGACGGCTCACAACAATAACAACCCGAATTTGTTTGTAACAATAACTATGTACAAGTATTGCAGACAATCCGCACTTGGGATGGGCGCCCAGCATCCACTACGGACTACGAGAAATAGAATTATCGGTAAGTAAATTCTTATTTTCTCTAACGTCCTAAGTGGATGCTGGGGACTCCGTCAGGACCATGGGGATTATACCAAAGCTCCCAAACGGGCGGGAGAGTGCGGATGACTCTGCAGCACCGAATGAGAGAACTCAAGGTCCTCCTCAGCCAGGGTATCAAATTTGTAGAATTTTGCAAACGTGTTTGCCCCTGACCAAGTAGCAGCTCGGCAGAGTTGTAATGCCGAGACCCCCCGGGCAGCCACCCAGGATGAGCCCACTTTCCTTGTGGAATGGGCCTTGACAGATTTAGGTTGTGGCAAGCCTGCCACAGAATGTGCAAGTTGAATTGTGCTACAAATCCAACGAGCAATCGTCTGCTTAGAAGCAGGAGCACCCATCTTGTTGGGTGCATACAATATAAACAGTGAGTCAGACTTTCTGACTCCCGCCGTTCTTGAAATATATATTTTCAATGCCCGGACCACGTCCAACAACTTGGAATCCTCCAAATCGTTAGTAGCCGCAGGCACCACAATAGGCTGGTTCAGGTGAAACGCTGACACCACCTTAGGCAGAAAATGAGGACGCGTCCGCAGTTCTGCCCTGTCCGTATGGAAAATCAGATATGGGCTCTTATATGATAAAGCCGCCAATTCTGATACTCTCCTGGCTGAAGCCAGGGCCAGTAGCATGGTTACTTTCCATGTAAGATACTTCAACTTCACCGATTTGAGCGGCTCAAACCAATGGGATTTGAGAAAATCCAAGACTACATTAAGATCCCACGGTGCCACTGGGGGCACAACCGGGGGCTGTATATGTAGTACTCCTTTTACAAAAGTCTGGACTTCAGGAACTGAAGCCAATTCTTTCTGGAAGAAAATCGACAGGGCCGAAATTTGAACCTTAATGGACCCCAATTTGAGGCCCATAGACAATCCTGTTTGCAGGAAATGTAGGAATCGACCCAGTTGAAATTCCTCCGTGGGGGCCTTCCTGGCCTCACACCACGCAACATATTTCCTCCAAATGCGGTGATAATGTTGTGCAGTCACCTCCTTCCTGGCTTTTACCAGTGTAGGAATGACCTCTTCCGGAATGCCTTTTTCCCTTAGAATTCGGCGTTCAACCGCCATGCCGTCAAACGCAGCCGCGGTAAGTCTTGGAATAGACACGGTCCCTGCTGAAGCAGGTCCCGTCTTAGAGGTAGAGGCCACGGATACTCCGTGAGCATCTCTTGAAGTTCCGGGTACCAAGTTCTTCTTGGCCAATCCGGAGCCACTAGTATCGTTCTTACTCCCTTTTGCCGTATAATTCTCAGTACTTTTGGTATGAGAGGCAGAGGAGGGAACACATACACTGACTGGAACACCCACGGTGTTACCAGAGCGTCCACAGCTATTGCCTGAGGGTCTCTTGACCTGGCGCAATACCTGTCCAGTTTTTTGTTGAGGCGGGACGCCATCATATCCACCATTGGTTTTTCCCAACGGTTCACAATCATGTGGAAGACTTCTGGATGAAGTCCCCACTCTCCCGGGTGTAGATCGTGTCTGCTGAGGAAGTCTGCTTCCCAGTTGTCCACTCCCGGAATGAATACTGCTGACAGTGCTATCACATGATCTTCCGCCCAGCGAAGAATCCTTGCAGCTTCTGCCATTGCTGTCCTGCTTCTTGTGCCGCCCTGTCTGTTTACGTGGGCGACTGCCGTGATGTTGTCCGACTGGATCAACACCGGCTGACCCTGAAGCAGGGGTTTTGCCAGACTTAGAGCATTGTAAATCACTCTTAGCTCCAGTATATTTATGTGAAGAGACATCTCCAGACTTGACCATACTCCCTGGAAGTTTCTTCCCTGTGTGACCGCTCCCCAGCCTCTCAGACTGGCATCCGTGGTCACCAGGACCCAGTCCTGTATGCCGAATCTGCGGCCCTCTAACAGATGAGCACTCTGCAACCACCACAGAAGAGACACCCTTGTCCGTGGCGATAAGGTTATCCGCTGATGCATCTGCAGATGTGATCCGGACCATTTGTCCAGCAGATCCCACTGAAAAGTTCGTGCGTGGAATCTGCCGAATGGAATCGCTTCGTAAGAAGCCACCATCTTTCCCAGGACTCTTTTGCATTGATGCACAGACACTTTCCCTGGTTTTAGGAGGTTCCTGACAAGTTCGGATAACTCCCTGGCTTTCTCCTCCGGAAGAAACACCTTTTTCTGAACCGTGTCCAGAATCATTCCCAGGAACAGCAGACGTGTCGTCGGGGTCAACTGAGATTTTGGAAAATTCAGAATCCACCCGTGTTGTTGCAGCACTAGTCGGGTTAGTGCTACTCCGTCCTCCAGCTGTTCTCTGGACCTTGCCCTTATCAGGAGATCGTCCAAGTAAGGGATAATTAATACGCCTCTTCTTCGCAGAAGAATCATCATTTCGGCCATTACCTTGGTAAAGACCCGAGGTGCCGTGGACAATCCAAACGGCAGCGTCTGAAACTGATAATGACAGTTTTGCACCACGAACCTGAGGTACCCTTGATGTGAAGGGCAAATTGGGACATGCAGGTAAGCATCCTTTATGTCCAGGGACACCATAAAGTCCCCTTCTTCCAGATTTGCTATCACTGCTCTGAGTGACTCCATCTTGAACTTGAATTTTTGTATGTACAGGTTCAAAGATTTCAGATTTAGAATAGGTCTTACCGAGCCGTCCGGCTTCGGTACCACAAATAGCGTGGAGTAATACCCCTTTCCCTGTTGTAGGAGGGGTACCTTGACTATCACCTGCTGAGAAAACAGCTTGTGAATGGCTTCCAATACCGTCGCCCTGTCTGAGGGAGACGTTGGCAAAGCAGACTTTAGGAACCTGCGAGGGGGAGACTTCTCGAATTCCAACCTGTAACCCTGAGATACTACCTGCAGGATCCAGGGGTCCACCTGTGAGCAAGCCCACTGTGCGCTGAAATTCTTGAGTCGACCCCCCACCGCTCCTGAGTCCGCTTGTAAGGCCCCAGCGTCATGCTGAGGGCTTTGCAGAACCCTGAGAGGGCTTCTGTTCCTGGGCAGGGGCTGCTTGCTGCCCTCTCTTACCCCTTCCTCTGCCCCGAGGCAGATACGACTGTCCTTTTGTCCGCTTGTTCTTATAGGACCGAAAGGACTGCGGCTGAAAAGACGGTGTCTTTTTCTGTTGGGAGGGGGTCTGAGGTAAAAAGGTGGATTTTCCGGCAGTTGCCGTGGCCACCAGATCCGATAGACCGACGCCAAATAATTCCTCCCCTTTATACGGCAATACTTCCATATGTCGTTTGGAATCCGCATCACCTGACCACTGTCGCGTCCATAAACTCCTTCTGGCAGATATGGACATCGCATTTACTCTCGATGCCAGAGTGCAAATATCTCTCTGAGCATCTCGCATATAAAGGAAAGCATCCTTTAATTGCTCTATAGTCAATAAAATACTGTCCCTATCCAGGGTATCAATATTTTCAGTCAGGGAATCCAACCAGACGACCCCAGCACTGCACATCCAGGCTGAGGCGATGGCTGGTCGCAGTATAACACCAGTATGTGTGTATATACTTTTTAGGGTAGTTTCCAGTCTCCTATCAGCTGGATCCCTGAGGGCGGCCGTATCAGGAGACGGTAACGCCACTTGTGTTGATAAGCGTGTGAGCGCCTTATCCACCCTAGGGGGTGTTTCCCAGCGCGCCCTAACCTCTGGCGGGAAAGGGTATAATGCTAATAACTTTTTTGAAATTAGCACTTTTCTATCTGGGTTAACCCACGCTTCATCACATACATCATTTAATTCCTCTGATTCAGGAAAAACTACAGGTAGTTTTTTCACCCCCCACATAATACCCCTTTTTGTGGTACTTGCAGTATCAGAGATATGCAAAGCCTCCTTCATTGCCGTGATCATATAACGTGTGGCCCTACTTGAAAATACGTTTGTTTCATCACCGTCGACACTAGATTCAGTGTCTGTGTCTGGGTCTGTGTCGACCGACTGAGGTAAAGGGCGCTTTACAGCCCCTGACGGTGTCTGAGACGCCTGGGCAGGTACTAACTGGTTTGCCGGCCGTCTCATGTCGTCAACTGATTTTTGTAATGTGCTGACATTATCACGTAATTCCATAAACAAAGCCATCCATTCCGGTGTCGACTCCCTGGGGGGTGACATCACCATTATCGGCAATTGCTCTGCCTCCACACCAACATCGTCCTCATACATGTCGACACACACGTACCGACACACAGCAGACACACAGGGAATGCTCTTATCGAAGACAGGACCCCACTAGCCCTTTGGGGAGACAGAGGGAGAGTTTGCCAGCACACACCCAAGCGCTATAATATATATGGGAACAACCTTATATAAGTGTTGTTCCTTATAGCAGCTTAAATATATCAAAATATCGCCAAAAAATGCCCCCCCTCTCTGTTTTACCCTGTTTCTGTAGTGCAGTGCAGGGGAGAGTCCTGGGAGCCTTCCTCACAGCGGAGCTGAGCAGGAAAATGGCGCTGTGTGCTGAGGAGAATAAGCCCCGCCCCCTATTTCGGCGGGCTTTTCTCCCGGAGTTTTAGATATCTGGCATGGGTTAAATACATACATATAGCCTCAATGGCTATATGTGATGTATTCTTTTGCCATAAAGGTATTAAATATTGCTGCCCAGGGCGCCCCCAGCAGCGCCCTGCACCCTCCGTGACCGCTTGGTGTGAAGTGTGTGACAACAATGGCGCACAGCTGCAGTGCTGTGCGCTACCTTCATGAAGACTGAAGAGTCTTCTGCCGCCTGTTTCCGGACCTTCAATCTTCAGCATCTGTAAGGGGGGTCGGCGGCGCGGCTCCGGGACGAACCCCAGGGTGAGACCTGTGTTCCGACTCCCTCTGGAGCTAATGGTGTCCAGTAGCCTAAGAATCCAATCCATCCTGCACGCAGGTGAGTTGAAATTCTCTCCCCTAAGTCCCTCGATGCAGTGAGCCTGTTGCCAGCAGGACTCACTGAAAATAAAAAACCTAACAAAACTTTTACTCTAAGCAGCTCTTTAGGAGAGCCACCTAGTGTGCACCCTTCTCGGCCGGGCACAAAAACCTAACTTAACCTAACTGAGGCTTGGAGGAGGGTCATAGGGGGAGGAGCCAGTGCACACCACCTGATCCTAAAGCTTTTACTTTTGTGCCCTGTCTCCTGCGGAGCCGCTATTCCCCATGGTCCTGACGGAGTCCCCAGCATCCACTTAGGACGTCAGAGAAATTACAAATATGTAACACGTAGTGTACTGGTGTAAACTACCCAAATGAACAAGTGAGAGTTTTGTGTCCAAGTGGTGGAAAGGGGAAGAGATGAGGCAAAATAAGAGACGATTATATAAACGCTGGTGAAGCACACATGTAATAAAATAACACCGCACGTTCCGGGCTGTACTTGAGTCAGTCGACTGTCTCTGTAACAAATATGCACATTGATTGGCACCTTCTGAAACAAGGTAATGAATGCGTCTGACCTCGTGCACAGACCCCGTCTTAAACCACAGTCAATAGAACATTAAAGGTTTGAACTATACATGGCAATAGAATAACGAAGACATAAGGGAACATGAAAACATTGGGCCTAGTTCATACCTGATCGCTGGGCTGCTAAAATTGTTGTCCTGCGATCAGATAGTCGCCGCTCAAGGGGAGTATATATTTGCCATGCAAGGGTGCGATCGTATGTGTACGCCGAGCTAAAAACCCCTCAGTCAGCGGACAGCTGCAAATCCGTTCACACCTCACTCACCAGTGAATGGTTTTTTACCAGTGTGTGCAGTCCCCAAGCTCGCTGAACTCCTGAACATTGACTGACTAGACGTACACGTAACTCACTTGTATCCCTACGGTATACCTATCTATATGACTTTACTTGCCCCTTTATCTGTTACCTACTTGGCTGTTGTATAACAAACCGAAGACAAATTCCTAGTATACGCAAGTATACCTGGCCAATGAAGCGGATTCTGTGCGCAGCCCAGGACTTACTCCTCCAGTGCGATGAGAACAGGCTGATCGGGGCCGAAGCTGACATCACACACCCTCAATGAAAACGCTTGGGAACGCCTGCGTTTTTCCGGACACTCCCAGAAAACAGTCAGTTACCACACACAAACGGCCTCTTCCTGTCAATCAGCGTGCAAATGGCTGTGCGATTAGAGTTTTCGCACCAGCCTGTCGCTGACTGGCGATGCCTGTTCTTGTTTGGCAACGCACGTACGCATTGCAGTGCATACGCAGTTAATCGCTGATCGCCCACTGTGCGAAAAACGCACGGCAGTAATCAGGTCTGAATCGGGCCCATTGGACAGCTGTAATGCTGGAAAAACACGGTTCCAATACAGAGATTCTTCTATCTATCGCCATTTTGGAAAACAGGCTTTTTAAAAAGGTTGACACGGCATTCAGTTTTATTCGCCTCCGTGATTTCTTTATAGCCTTAAAACAAAAAAAATTCATCCAGAACTAAAAAACGTACCTTGCACATTGTACCTTCCATGTGGAGTTTGCAAACCTAGACGTGACATTACCACAGTATAACGGACTCCCTACTGACAAGCATCAGATGGACGTGGGCACCATATTACAAAAAGGATATCCTGGAGCTAGAAAAGGTTCAGAGGCGGGCGACCAAACTAATCAAGGGTATGGAGATGCTGGAATACGAGGAAAGGCTTGCAAGGCTAGGCATGTTTACATTGGAAAAGAGGAGACTAAGAGGGGACATGATCAACATCTACAAATATATAAGGGGTCAATACACAGAGCTTGGGAGGGACCTGTTTTCTATAAGATCAGCACAGAGGACACGTGGTCACTCGCTTAGGTTAGAGGAGAGGAGTTTCCGCACATTGAGGTGAAAAGGTTTTTTCACAGTAAGGACAATACGTGTTTGGAATTCCCTGCCTGAGAGAGTAGTAACTGCGGACTCAATTAAGACCTTTAAGAATGGGTTAGATAAATTCCTATTGGATAAAGATATTCAGGGTTATGGTGCGTAGGCACACATTATAGTTAATATAACTAGTCCTAACATAAAAATAACTAGTCCTTTAATAAGACTGCATAGCAGACCACAAATAGGTTGAACTCGTCTTTTTTCAACCTTAGTTACTACGTTACTATGACGTTATACTATTTGTATTTATTTTACAATGTTTTATAGATCTGCGCAAATGTCGGATGGTTTAAGCTGCACAGAGTCTCGTCATTGTGGAGGTGGAAAACTCTCCTGTGAATCCTGGTGCAATTATCTTCTGCTATTAATGTTATTTGTCCACTATTCACGTGTTGTGCTGTGGCGTTTCAGTGCGTTGGAGTTACGTAGAGATTGCGCAATGTCTTTAAATACTGTAAATGTGTCTAAGGCGTTACTCTCGCATTACAGGGAAATTTCCAGCCATTAATTTGGATGTCAAAATTAATTTGTGTACATATTGGTCGTCCATCAATGTTATTACAAGGGTTGGGGCCACTAATTCTTATTTCTTTTAATAAGGAATAACTAATGTCTGAGCCCAGAATGAGAGTGTGCAGCCTAGCACTATGGGGTCCACAGAACGCACCTGCAGACACAGACATGCTAACGAAGCCGCCAGCTGAAAGTGATGCATATAAATGGGCCTGACTGCAAAGACATCATGCTAATGCCATTGTAAGCTGGATTCACAAAACCTGTACTCAATAATTCACCAGCAGTGGGGCTCGGAGATGCTGACGAGCAGAACAAGCTCTTTAGTGCGGCATCTCTCAGGAGCGCTGTACAAATAGACCTACAATCGAATCCATTATGTGAATAAGATGTAGATGCAGTTTTAAACATGTTTCCAAACACTAACTCAATTAAATCGCAGAGATCTTGTGTCATCAGAACATTGCATAATCTACTTATCCGGGCATTAGTATTCCGAGCGCACAGCCGGATACACCGCTCAGAGATGCGTCCGACCAACTAAACACACATTGCGCATCTAGGTCCCCGATTTGGAGCCAGACGCAATCTGCACGCAATGCCAATGGTTACATACAGTAGCTGATCGATTATCTGTAAATGCTATGTGACAAATGCTGAAATCTGCTGCAGCACAAGGGGGTGTTGCGATCCGGGCAGACAGTGAAAGAAAGGTGGCGGAAAAGGGACGCGTGACCCTGGGTGGTGGCTAGTAGTGCACGCAATCATGGGCCGTTCAGTGGGCGTGTTATGGGAGTGTCAGGGGTGTGTAAATGCAAGCGGCTGCGCTCCCAGACGCACAGCCGCAGCCATAGGAAGCTGCGGGTATAAAGTGACACAGCACCTGCCATACGGCTGCTGCAGGTTTCAATGGTGCAATCGATGGTGGCGACTAAGGATGCGCTAATCAAGTATTACAGCATGCACAGGCGCTAAAAGTGAGCGTCTCAGTCCTTGCACAGTCAGCCGCACTGACATAGACAAGGGAACGAGATTGTAGCAGACATTTACATAAAGTAACAGACGGGCAACCGCCAATATACGCTGCTGCCTGCGCTTTTGCATGTGAATCAGGCCCACAGAGAGCGCATTCAGAATACATGTATCTACTGTACGACGGGTATTTCTCACGGTAAATGTCATTTGTCAGCATAACATTTCCTGTGCTTGTAACTACATACAAGGACGCTGGCATTTGACGACTTCACCCAAACTCATGTGAAAAAGAGCGGCCAACCAGTCATTTTTCTACTTTTAAAATTAGTGAGAAAACAACGCAATTTCTGGTAAAAAAAAAAAAAAAAGAGAAGGGGAATCTTATAGCTAAAAAGTAGAAAATGGAAAAGAAGTTGCTACTGTAGGTAATCCCAAAAGGTGCAAATGAAATGGTGTATTACTACCAGCGCTGAAAGGGTAAATAGTAAAAAGAAGATACTTATTCCACCTGTTTATTTAGTATATACCCTTATACCGCTGGTAGTTTTACACCATTACAGTCATTTTCTTTAGTGGGATGGTTATTATGAGTGGGGATAACAGTCCCCTCCTCAGGGAAGAAGTAAACCTTGGAACGGAGACGTAACTTTTTTTTTTTTTAAACCAATTTCAGGGACTCGTCGGCTTTCCTATAACCAGCTCACAATGGTTACAAATAAACTGCTACTACTGATAACCAGCAACGCCTGCCACCTGCTTGTTGAAGGGGGTCTGCCGCTACCCTTGCTCACAGAGGAGTTGAGAGCCCTGGACAGCCAGGTGGCAGCACCTGCGAACTGGATATGGCACGCGCCGGAACCGGCAAAACACCGGCTTCTATGGACCGCATCAGCTGCTGCCCATAGAAGCCAGATTGGGCTGCATGAAAAGCAGGAAGTGGCTTCCCACAGAAAACACACTCTCTGCTTATCGCAGCCCGGTCTGGCAGTCCCAGAGGGAGGAATTACCTGTCTTGTGTGTGATTGGCAGGTAGCACTTCCAATGGGAAGTCACTGCCAGTCACAGCGTAGCCACAGACTGCAACTGGCGCACTAAGGTGGCGGTTTTTATTGAGGGGGGGGGGGGGGCGAGGCTGCAGGCCATAAGTAAAGGACAGACATGCGCACATTTTCAATGCCACTTTACACACCACCATCGGACGCACCACTGAGTCTTGCACCAGCCTTATGCCAGATTATGGTGATATAAGCGACTGACTCTGCAACTACTTCAGCGTAACATCCGAGATGTTCCCATAATACGCTCATATGGCGGTACATCTCTGCGCCTGAGTAGCCAGTCACCGCCCATGGACACCTTTCTGAGGCCGCCTCTGCGTGCGCACACTATGTGGCACATGCGCAAGAGAAAAACATCGACGATTTTCACGAATATCAGAATTGCGTGCGACTCAGAAATGTGCCGACGCTTATTTTATTCATTTCACAAATGAGTTTCCGGATTTCTTCCAGTTTCTGGAACTAGTTGTAAGAATGAAATATTACATCAAAAAAGGGGTTTGTGCCCCTGAGGACCCCCACAAAACAGCGCTGGTGATAAAGGTTTAATTACGTGTTATGTTACGCAGGGCCGGACTGGGGCCGTGAAGCAGCCCTAGCACGTCAATGTGTGCGCACGTGACAAAGAGGCGTGGCTACGGCTCACGGGGGCGTGCCCCGATTCTGGTGGTATGGGGGGGGGCTGGCCTTGAAGAATAGCCCCCGTCTATCTGTATACTGGCCATGGACGGATGGGAGGGCGGGTTAGCAGGGACTCGGGAGACTGCGCTGCTCAGCCGCACCCACTCTCTGTGTGGCTGGAACGGCCCAATAGGCCAGAAGTGGCAGATGTGCCAGTCCAGCCCTGACATCAGGTGTAACACCGCTCGCCGTTCTCATTAGCATGTAGTATAGAATAGACACTGGCGCTGTGATCATGATGTGGGGTGAGGTGCGTTACACCAGTTTCCCGAAGTCTACGCCCAGCCGCTCCTGATATTCAGCATGGTGGATACGGGGCTATAAACCTGCAGGTGGTCTGCATTTTCTGCACACAGACGATCTGGTAATCCCGGCAATGAGGGGCTGCTATAGCTTAGTGGTGCTGCCGTAATAAACGTAGGGCCTAATTCAGTCCTGATCACAGCTGTGCAAAATTGCACAGCGCATGATTATCAAATGACTGCTCATGCGTATGCACCGCAATGCGCAGGCGTGTCGCCAAGCAACAACAGTGTGGTGCGAAAATTTAAATCGCAAGGTGACTGACAGGAAGAGGATGTTTGGGGGTGGTAACTGGCCGTTTTCTGGGAGTGTCAGGGAGACCGCAGGCGTTCCCAAGCGTTTTCAGGGCGGGTGTGTGACGTCAGCTCCGGCCCCAATCAGCCTGTTTGTATGGCACTGTAGGAGTAAATCCTGGGCTACGCACAGACTGGAAACATCATTCGATGCTGAGAGAGTTGTGAATGGATTTGCAGATGTCCGCTGTCTGGAAGAATTTTTGCACGGCGTACACATGCATTCGCACACTTGCACGGGGTGGATTTTCACTCTCTATGGGCGGCGGCTATCTGATCGCAGACCGCTGCAAAAACGCACATGTCTAAATCGGGCCCTTAATTCTGAACCGGAAACCCCCAATAGTATTACCGCACACAGGCCAAACTCTGGTAATGGGGTCTTCTATATATGGCTAATGTACATATTAAAGACTGAAGGCATTCAAACTGTTACACTTTTGCTGCTAGGGCATGCTGGTATGTGTAGTTCAGCAGCAGATGGAGCACCACAGTGTGCCTACCCCTGATATAGTGTCTATATATTACCAACCCTGACAGTGCAGGACACTATTTCATAGAGCAACCTGTATTCTGGATGCTAGAATTTAGCAATTCCGTTCCTGCATTAAAATATCTAAATGCGCCGTCTGCCCCTGTAACTAGCGATCAGCGGGAAATGATTCAAATAGTCCTAACGTACGACTGAGAAATCCTGAACCTTGCTGACAACATTTTACAGCCAGCCGGGAAATACGTATAATCTGCCCCGTTGGTGGTCTGCTTCCGTCATTCGCCTCTATATTTAGTTCACTTGGGCCAGCTTGGACGAACATGAACCAAATCCATGTACTGTAAGTGCAATCGGTGTGTGAGCAGCGACAGGAGCGGGTTGGAGCAGATAAGGGGATTATGGCTCAGAGACAAAAACAATGGCTCTCTGACTGCCCACCATGATAGAACTAGTAGCTATTTTATAGAATACACTTGGAGGGGTCATTCCAACCCGTTCGCACGCTGCAGTTTGTCGCAGCGGTGCGTACGGGTTGGAACTGCACGCGTCAACTGTCAACGCAGGTGTGTCCAGGCATTTGGAGGGCGGATGTCTGACGTCAATTCCGGGACCTTCGTCGCTGGATCCGTCGCACAGGGTAAATAAGTCTGAACCCTGGTCTTGTTTTGCAGGAAACTTTTTTAGCATAGCAGGGCTGCACAAGCGATTGCAGCCCCGCTATGCAGAAATACACTCCCCCATAGGCGGCGTCAAGTTGATCGCACGAGTAGCAAAAAGTTGCAGCGTGCGATCAACTCGGAAAGAGGGCCTTTGTGCGACAGATATACAGTCATCCCGTAATATCTACAACAGATTAGTGCACAGTTATAATAATCCTGTGACTCCAAGTTCTTATTCACAGACTCTGGGGTCATCTTGTCCTTCAACGTGTCTCTCCGGGGTTCGACTCGCTACGGAAACCCCACACCTCGTCTTCTGTCACCTCTAGGAGGAAACGTGCCGGACGTTGTCTCCTTACCACAGTATCCATTTAATCTCTCCAATGATTACTTGTTTTTACGCTTTATAATGGGTACAGATTGAGCAAACAGCTTCCCCCAATAAAATAACGCCAAAACTTAGCCAAGGAATAAACATGCAGAAAGAAAGAGACGGTCTCTCTGCGCCCGTAAAAGCATGTTATTTTCTGTTCAGCAGTTCACGTTACTGCTGTTCATACTAATTAATTAAAGGAGCTGTTTCAGTAATGTGCAAACTGGGAATCTGAGAAACTGAACAGGCTTTTAGGTCTCCGGGAGAAGTGAAGTCAATCCGGGCGCAAGCAATCAAATGTAATGAAATCACTTGTCAGTGCTAAGCTTGCAAAAACTGTGAAGTTTGACTGGGGAGTAAAAGGATTATAATTAGATTTCCAATAGGATAATAACTAAATGGCAGGGAGCAGTAAAGAGAAAATATTACGTTCTTGGCTAATGGCTGCTGCTGTTCAGTTTAGACGTTGTTTTTTTCCCTTCTGATCGGTGCATTTGTAAGCTGCGCTAATTTGATTTGTTTTTACCAGCAAAAAAAAAAAAAAAAATAGGTGGACGTTCATTCGTGCCTGAATGTATTTTGCAAAAATCATTGATTTGAAGGTGCTTTCACCAATGCCCAATATTTATTACATGCAAAGCGGAGCTGGGCGGATGGCGGTGTACCGGGGCTGGCGGGCGCTGAGCCAACGGCACAGAGATTACAGTGGGCAGGTGGCACCCGTGAGGCCTCCGCTGTCACACTGTAAGTGGCATTACACAGAGTCGCTCAGCAACGCCTGCTCCGCACACAACACCGTCCACTGGTTACCATTAACGTCCTTGCACGTGGGTATAACAAGATACCACACACATACTTCATCACAGTCGTCATGTAATACAATACGGCGTGTCATTCTTACTTACATGCATTCAAGTCGCCGTTTTATTGCAATGCAAATATATATATATATATATATATTTATAAAATACAATTTATTTAAATTCTACTGAAGAAAATAAAAGGATATGTAGAGAGAAGCTGGAATATACAGTGTGAGCAGTACCGATGCCCCAGGGTGTAATTAACCAAGGACTTGTCTAGATTCACACATTTCAGTCCCCCGTCCACTTTCACTCACAAATCCCCTTTCTATGTAAAAGGTCAGAGGAAGAGAATGAGGAGCAGGAGAACTGACAAGGAATGATCAGATATGACCCAGCTGGATCAGGCGGAACAGGAGTCTATAAATCAGTAAATTACTGTGTTTTATGTCCAGCCGCTTTCTGCAGAGAACACCGGACAATAAAAGAGAATATGACAAGTTCAATTCCAGAGGGTTTAAGGCAGAGCGCCTATAATCCCGCGCTAGGACAGGAGACTCTGTCAGACATTCTTATGGGACAGGACGGATCAGGGGGGGCTGCGATACATTACCTTGCATGGGGGGGCTGTCATGTTGGGAACCGTTGTGTTCTGTCTCCATCTCAGGGATACAGGCATCTGAAAGACAGCAAGGAACCGTTACTTGTACCTGAGCAGACGCGCATTCCGCCAGCAATTAGCGTAATATCGACTGCAAAACACTGGATACAATAAACCCTGCTACATAGCCCCCCAATGGCTCACACAGCTTCCAGAAGAGCAATAATGTCCCAAGTAGCCAATAGCTTCTGTCAGTTCAAAGACTGCGCTAAATAAATGGAAATAAAAATTCCACATATATAGAAGGAGCCACAGTCATCTTGGTTCTCTGCTGCACCTAGGTGCACCATGGATTACTAGCACAAGCCTTTCACCTATTGTGATCTTTCTAATTTCTCTAACTCCCTGTTCCCCCTCTCTGACCATCACCTGCTCACTTTTATCCTCTCTCTACTGTATCTGCTTCTCCATCTCTACCACCTAAGACTACCATCACTAATCGTAACATTCAGGCTATCGACACCACTTCCCTTTCCTCCCTGTGTGACTCCCTTCTCTCTCCTATTCTCTCTCTTCCCTGCCCTGAACAAGCCACTTCCCTATACAATGCACCCCTTACCTCTGCGCCCCACCAACCACTATTCACCCTCGCAGATCGACACCTCAACCCTGGCACACCAAATGCACCAGATATCTGCAAAAATGCTCACGTACTGCCGAGCGACAGTGGAGGAAATCACGTAATAAGACAGACTTCCTCCACTACAAACTTATGCTCTCATCCTACTTTGCTGCCCTTACCCTCTCAAAACAATCTTACTTCAAAAACCTCATCTCCTTCCAATCCTCAAACCCCAGGCGCCTCTTTGCCACTGTCAACTCGCTCCTCTGCCCACCCCTGCCCCAACTCCCCTCTTCGCTTTCTGCTCTTGACTTTACCACCTACTTCACATCCAAACTTGACTCCATTCGTCAGGACATAACATCCCACCAGAACCTGAGCAACCCCCCCTCCTCCATTTCTATTAAAGGGAAAGATGAAGAGGGCTCCATCTGTACTGTACGTTACAGTATACAGTGTGCCTTTCATACACTGTGCTCTTGTGAATCCCCGGGATTTGCACCCTGGGGTATTTTGATACACCCGCTCCCCCTGTGATATGTTATAATTGGCAGTAGGTTTCATTTCCATACATCAGTATTTTTGCAGCCAGCTATTTGCCAGAGCACGACTGCGGTTTAGATTTGTGTGTGCAGCGGCGTACAGCATTCCGCGCCGCCCCCCTGTTGCCAGCCCCCTTACCGTTTAACATCCGGAGACCCTCTCCTGTCGTGGCTTGTTTAAGTGCCTGCTCTACTTGTTCCCGTCGCTTCGACTCAAACTCCAAGGCCTCCTGTAATTTTCTCTTGGCCTTTTTCTCTTTCTTCAAGCGCTTCTGAATTGTTGCTGCAAGACACAAAGATTGCCCGTGTTACAGACGCCCCTCAGTCCCCCGGATAGAGCTGTGCTGCGCACTTTCTCAGACCGGCCCTGTAATCGCTTTCCCCGGGTAACAGCTGCGTGACATCAATGCTGCGGCTGTAATCCACGTCTTACATACCGCGCCTGGTGTATTGCGCTGAAGATAATCCACAGGTCCTGACTAACAGATATACAGTAAGACGCACAATGCAATGGCGTTCTGCGCACGCCGGTCTGACATTACTGGAACGGCGCAGCAGATCGCAGTCACATCACAAAGAGAGGATTTGCCAAGCAGCATACTGCGCATTCTGTCACGCAATAGCTACAGCAGCTGTATTACATGAGCCCTATATTCTACAATGTAAATATTGCACATCCATTACTATGAAGACGGATTCTTTGAAAGGCTGAATGGAGAGCACTCTATCAGTTCCGATTCTGAGCCGCCCGCAATTTGCACGCAATCCTGATGTTCACGTAGCCGGGCAATAGCTTGCAACTCTGCATGCGCAAATCTGAAAACCCCTACGGCGCACGCGCTACACAGTGAACGCACAAAGGTGCTGTTGTGCTGGCGACAGAGGGTATCAGGTAGGTGGCAGGAAAGGGACAGCCGCACAGATGTACGCAAGGGGAGGAGCTTGTAGCAGCATTTGCATAAACGTGCAGACGGGCACCCGCCAATAGACGTTGCTGCATGCGAATAAAAATCAGGCCCTAGGAACGACTGTCATCACTGAGGAACAGAGTGCCTCATGCCTCAAAGATATCACTAGTTCCTGATTGTTGACAGGCTGAATACGGTTTGATCTGAAGAAATGGCCTCGGCCAGTGGTGTATGTGACGTGTTGCAGAGACAGAATACAGAACCCGTTTGCCTATTCTGTGCATGGCTGCATGTAACACAACATGACTCACGGAGCCTCACGTTGTATGTACTATTAATCTTTGAAGTGTCATATGTGGTTTGGTAAACGCTCCGCTCATCCGTGCGCCATTCATCTGCTAATTCTTACAGGTTTTTGACAAATACGATTTCACTAATCCTCAAAGTGCCTCATCTCCGGCGAGGGCCGAGGCTCAGCAACGTCTCAATTATTTACATTCAGCGTTTGCATCAGATGAAAGGGAGAGGGGTCAGTCTCCTGCCTGACAGTCCGGGGACTCTCCCTATAAACGCGTCGGGTCTGCAGGTGACTATCCAGCAGGTCTTGTGAATAATCTGCAGAGCGATAATTCATATGTGAATGGCATCCTGCAATGCAGGGGGATGGCTCTGCACGCAATGTGGCCCTAGGCAGATATGATTATGGGCCCCCTAGGTATTGGATGATGAGCTGTGGGGAGGGAGGGGGGGGGGGGGGTACTCAATCCAATTCCATTTTTACTTCAAAACAACGCAATGAGGACACTTCATACATCCCAATATGCTGGGATATTGTATTGTAGTCCACAGCAGGGGTCGTGGAACTACAAGTGCCAGAAGCCTACAGATGGTCTGAGCTTCCTCTAACTATGGGATGATGACAGGTGATAATGATCCAGTTCTGTGCGATCCCAGAGGCAAGCTGTGGGGGAGGGGTGTCAGACTCCCATGCCGTGTTCCGCGTGCAGACTCCAGTCTCGTGTTCCGCGTGCAGACTCCAGTCCCGTGTTCTGCGTGCAGACCCCAGTCCCGTGTTCTGCGTGCAGACCCCAGTCCCGTGTTCTGTGTGCAGACTCCAGTCCCGTGTTCTGTGTGCAGACTCCAGTCCCGTGTTCTGTGTGCAGACCCCAGTCCCGTGTTTTGTGTGCAGACTCCAGTCCCGTGTTTTGTGTGCAGACCCCAGTCCCGTGTTTTGTGTGCAGACCCCAGTCCCGTGTTCTGTGTGCAGACTCCAGTCCCGTGTTCTGTGTGCAGACTCCAGTCCCGTGTTCTGTGTGCAGACTCCAGTCCCGTGTTCTGTGTGCAGACTCCAGTCCCGTGTTCTGTGTGCAGACTCCAGTCCCGTGTTCTGTGTGCAGACTCCAGTCCCGTGTTCTGTGTGCAGACTCCAGTCCCGTGTTCTGTGTGCAGACTCCAGTCCCGTGTTCTGTGTGCAGACTCCAGTCCCGTATTCTGTGTGCAGACTCCAGTCCCGTGTTCTGTGTGCAGACTCCAGTCCCGTGTTCTGTGTGCAGACTCCAGTCCCGTGTTCTGTGTGCAGACTCCAGTCCCGTGTTCTGTGTGCAGACTCCAGTCCCGTGTTCTGTGTGCAGACTCCAGTCCCGTGTTCTGTGTGCAGACTCCAGTCCCGTGTTCTGTGTGCAGACTTCAGTCCCGTGTTTTGTGTGCAGACTCCAGTCCCGTGTTCTGTGTGCAGACTCCAGTCCCGTGTTCTATGTACAGACTCCAGTCCCGTATTCTGTGTGCAGACTCCAGTCCCGTGTTCTATGTGCAGACTCCAGTCCCGTATTCTGTGTGCAGACTCCAGTCCCGTGTTCTATGTGCAGACTCCAGTCCCGTGTTCTGTGTGCAGACTTCAGTCCCGTGTTCTATGTGCAGACTCCAGTCCCGTGTTCTATGTACAGACTCCAGTCCCGTGTTCTATCTACAGTTGGCACCTCACCCATGTTCTATGTGCAGATTCAAATTCCATGTTCTATAAACAGACCCCTTCCATCCCATATTTTATATATACAATACTCCAATTGCATGTTCAATGTACAGATGTGTCCTCAATACGCCATACAGCGCGAGATGTCTGGCGTATTGAGCAGCCAGGTCCCACGCAGCTCTGCTTAGGTTGGGCGTCTTTTTTTGTTGTTGCTGAAAATGCATCTTACTTGCAACACAAAGTGACTTGTACGCACAAGGAGACTGTGCTGATTAATTTATTATTATCCTTTATTTATATGGCGCCACAAGGGATCCGCAGCGCCCAATTACAGAGACCATAAATAAGCAAAACAGGAAAACAGCACTTACAGGTGAAGACAATATGAGACAAGTAGAGGGTATATAAACATAGCTGCGTCAGTAGAGGACGCTGACATAAGTATCGGGGGGCAGAAAACTGCGGGATTTGGTGCCATCACAGGGAGTATGGAGTAGAAGACGGTTTTAATAAGAGAAGGAAAAGCACATGAGGGAAGAGGGCCCTATTTGATATGACAGTTGTATACTGTGTGTGACTGAGGGGGTCATTCAGGCCTGACCGCTAATGCCGAAATCATCAAACTGCGCACATGCGTGGGTACACACATTGCGGTCGCCTCCCTGATGTATACAGAGCAGAACAGAACTTGTGTTGGAAAAAAGCTGCGGCTGCTACATTGTAGCACTTCATGTACAGACTCAGTCACACACAGATATACACACATCACATAAATCAGCACAGTCTCCACGTGTGTCCTAGTAACATTGCGATCTCGCTGCTATTAAGACGCATTTTTTGGCAAAAATAAACGCCCAGTGTTAGAAGATTCTTACTCGACATGACATGCCAAGAGCGGATGTCTGGCGTGACTGCAGCAAAGATGTATGAGGTCATACTAAATCTGTACAAGCTGAGTATACCACTGAGTATATCACTGGTAGAATGGAATTCTGTGATGCAGATTTATACCCTCTCAGTGTTGAGCTTGTATATGTGTCCTGCACATTAGGGGTCATTCAGAGTTGTTCGCTCGTTGCCGATTTTCACAACGGAGCGATTAATGCGAAAATGCGCATGCGCATGGTACGCAGTGCGCATGCGCTAAGTATTTTAGCTCAAAACTTAGTAGACTTACTCACGTCCGAACTAAGATTTTTTCATCGTTGAAGTGAT
The DNA here is from genome assembly GCF_028390025.1 of Pseudophryne corroboree. Taxonomy (NCBI): domain Eukaryota; kingdom Metazoa; phylum Chordata; class Amphibia; order Anura; family Myobatrachidae; genus Pseudophryne; species Pseudophryne corroboree. Next base: position 479,047,988 of record NC_086451.1, read on the forward strand.
CGGAGTGTGATTGACAGGAAGTGGGTGTTTCTGGGCGGAAACTGACCGTTTTCTGGGAGTGTGCGGAAAAACGCAGGCGTGCCAGGAAAAAACGCGGGAGTGTCTGGAGAAACGGGGGAGTGGCTGGCCGAATGCAGGGCGTTTGTGACGTCAAACCAGGAACGAAACGGGCTGAGCTGATCGCAGTGTAGGAGTAAGTCTCGAGCTACTCAGAAACTGCTAAGAATTATTTATTCGCAATTCTGCTAATCTTTCGTTCTGCTAAGCGAAGATACACTCCCAGAGGGCGGCGGCCTAGCGTGTGTAATGCTGCTAAAATCAGCTAGCGAGCGAACAACTCGGAATGAGGGCCTTTGTACCAGCATCAGAGATAATAGGATTTTAATACCTACCGGTAAATCCTTTTCTCTTAGTCCGTAGAGGATGCTGGGGACGCTTCAAGAACCATGGGGTATAGACGGGATCCGCAGGAGACATGGGCACTCTAGACTTTGAATGGGTGTGACCTGGCTCCTCCCTCTATGCCCCTCCTCCAGACTCCAGTTTAAGGAACTGTGCCCAGGGAGACGGACATTTCGAGGAAAGAATGTATTTTTAAATCACGGTGAGCATCTTACCAGCTCACACCTCAAGCATGCCGCAGAACGTGGCATTCCATAGAACACCAGACAACGGCATGAAGAATATGCAGCAATATGCTGACAGAAACCGAAACACAACCTGTGTGTAACCACAACTAATAACTGCAGATACAGTCCGCACTGGGACGGGCGCCCAGCATCCCCTACGGACTAAGAGAAAAGGATTTACCGGTAGGTATTAAAATCCTATTTTCTCATACGTCCTAGAGGATGCTGGGGATGCTTCAAGAACCATGGGGTTTATACCAAAGCTCTAGAACGGGCGGGAGAGAGCGGATGACTCTGCAGCACCGATTGACCCAACAGGAGGTCCTCCTCAGCCAGGGTATCAAACTTGTAAAACTTTGCAAAAGTGTTTGAACCCGACCAAGTAGCTGCTCGGCAAAGCTGTAAAGCCGAGACCCCTCGGCAGCCGCCCAGGATGCGCCCACCTTTCTGGTATAATGGACCTTCACCGATTTCGGTAACGGCAATCCAGCCGTAGAATGAGCCTGCTGAATCGTGTTACAGATCCAGCGAGCAATAGTCTGCTTGGAAGCAGGAGCGCCAACCTTGTTGGCCGCATACAGGACAAACAGATCCTCCATTTTCCTAATCTGAGCCGCTCTGGCGACATAAATTACCAAAGCTCTGACCACATCGAGAGATTTCGATTTCGCCAAGGCGTCAGTAGCCACAGGCACCACAATAGGTTGGTTCATGTGAAACGATGACACCACTTTTGGAAGAAATTGCTGACGGATTCTCAACTCCGCTCTATCCTCATGGAAGATTAAATAGGGGCTTTTGTGAGACAAAGCCGCTAAATCAGACACCCGCCTTGCGGATGCCAAGGCTAACAGCATGACCACTTTCCAAGTGAGGAATTTCAACTCAACCTTATGTAAAGGTTCAAACCAATGAGATTGCAGGAAGTGCAACACCACGTTGAGATCCTATGGAGCCACAGGGGGCACAAAGGGAGGTTGGATGTGTAACACTCCTTTAACGAAAGTTTGAACTTCTGGAAAGGAGGCCAATTGTTTTTGGAAGATAACCGATAAGGCTGAAAACAGAACCTTAATCGAGCCCAACTTAAGACCCGCATCCACACCATCTTGTAAGAAAAAATGGAGAAAACGACCCAACTGGAATTCTTCCATAGGAGCCTTCTTGGCTTCACACCAGGACACATACTTTCTCCAAATACGGTGGTAATGTCTCGACGTTACTCTTTTTCTAGCCTGAATAAGAATAGGGATGACTTCACTGGGAATACCCTTTCGGGCTAGGATCCGGTGTTCAACCTCCAAGCCGTCAAACGAAGCCGCGGTAAGTCTTGGTACACGCACGGCCCCTGCTGTAACAGATCCTCTCATAGAGGAAGAGGTAATTCCTGAAGATCCGGATACCAGGTCCTCCTTGACCAGTCTGGAACAATGAGGATCACCTGAACCTTTGTTCTTCACATGATCTGTAGCATTTTTGGAAGGAGTGGAAGTGGAGGGAACACATAGACCGACTGAAACACCCACGGTGTCACTAGGGCGTCCACCGCTATTGCTTGAGGGTCCCTCGACCTGGAATATATCTCTGAAGTTTCTTGTTTAAGCGAGACACCATCTTGTCTATTTGAGGAATTCCCCAACGACTTGTCACTTCTGTGAAAACCTCTTGATGAAGACTACACTCTCCTGGATGGAGAACGTGTCTGCCGAGGAAGTCTGCTTCCCAGTTGTCCACTCTTGGAACGAACATCGCTGACAGAGCGCGTATTTGTTTTAGTCGCCCAGCAGAAAATCTTTCTGGCTTCTGCCTTTTCTGCTCCGGTTTTTGTTTGTAGAAAACCGTTATAAACGGCCCTTAACTCTAGACCGTTAATGTGGTGACAAGTATCCTAACTTGACCATCTTCCTTGGAAGTTTTTCTCCTGTGTGACAGCTCCTCCGCCTCGGAGGCATGCATCCGTGGTCACTAGGATCCAGTCCTGTAACCTGAACCCGCGCTTATGAGAACTGCGCCGCTACCACAGGAGTGAGATTCCAGTCTTGAAACCATGATTATCCCAAGTGGGAACCGGACCACTTGTCCAACAGGTCCCGCTAAAAACACCCTGGCATGTAACCTGCCCACTGAATGGCCTCGTAGGCCGCAACCATCTTTTTCATCAACTGAATGTATTGCTGGATTGACACTGTTGCAGGACTGACCAGACTCTGGATCCTCAGAGCCTTTTCTACTGGAAGCAAACAAACTCTCATCAGTTTTGTATCTAATATTATTGCCCAAGCCGACAACCGCGTCATTGTGACCAACAGTGATTCTGGCAAGTTCAGGAGCCAACCATGTTGTTGAAGAACTGTCAGGGAGAATGCAACGTTTTGCACCACTTGGTTTCTTGATCTCTCCGTAATCAGGAGAGCGACCCAGTACAGAATAATTATGACTCCTTACTATCGAAGGAAAACCATCATACCGCCATCACTCTGGTGAATTGGTAACGACAATCCTGAATTGCAAACCTCAGGTAAGCCTGATGCGGAAGAAACCGTAATTAGACCTCCTTTCTCCTTTTTCAGATTGGAGATCCCTGCCATGAGAGATTCCATCATGGATTTTAACTTCTTTAAGTAGGAATTTTGGGATTTCAGATATAGGATTGGTCTGACCGAGCCGTCCGGCCTCGGGAGCACGAAAAAGCTTGAATAACAGCCTCTTTTTTTTTTGTGTGACCGGGACAGCAGGACAATGACCTGATCCTGACACAACACTTGTATTGCGTCGCATACCACCTCCCTGTCCGGAGGAGAATCGGTCAGGTCGATTTGAAAAATCGGTGAGGGGAAACATCCGGAAAACTCCAGTATGTCCCCTTTGGGACTCTATTCTTAAAACTCACTGGTCCATGTCCGTTCCAGGACTGACTGAAGAGTATTATACGTGGTCCCACCGGTGTGGGCTCCCGCAAGATAGACCCAGCGTCATGCGGTGGATGTAGCAGAAAAGAGAGGACGATTTCTGCTCCTGTGAACTTGAATAGGCTGCTGACCTCTTAGCTGTTTTACCTTCCTCTACCTGCAAAGAAAGAGGAATCCGCATCCATTCGGTCGAAATGACTGCATCCTACAATAATGCGTCACCAACCGTTGTGAGGGAACATAGGGCAAGAAGGTAGACTTTATAACATGGAATGGTCAGCGCGCTCATGAGTGGAAATTGAGAGATGGGAAAGAAGGTGTTGCGGGATGGATTACATCTATAGGTATATGGATATGTCAATCTGTTTATGTGTGAATGTGGATTGGAGGCAATGATCAATCTAATGATAGTTTCTAATAATTCACTTTATTAAGTATAGAGTGTTCGGATATAGTTTGTAGGCTGCCCTTCTATCAGCAACCTCCTTGTAATAAGTTAATGGTTCCTTACTATCGTTTTTTCACCACTGTCAGGTGTGTCCTGCAGACTACCCTTTGCAAGATATACCTTCCTAATGGTATACCAAAATGAACCCCAGCTCAGGTAAATGTCAGGTGTACCCTGCCTGTCACCTTTACCATAGGAGTGGTGGGTGCCTATGTTCCCTCTGAAGCTGTGTCTTGTTTAGGTATTTGGAGGTATGACTAGTGCGGCGTCCCGCCTGTCAGTCCCTCTCATGTGCAGCACTGAGGTGTGGGGTCGTGGGCTGTGTGTCTCACACTTACCGCCGGGGGCAGGTCTCTGCCTGCCGCCGGTGACCGCGTCTCTTCCTTCCCCACCTCAGGCTATCAGTCCTCTTCCTCAGTGTCCTCTGTCTCCTTTGGTCCGCGCGCTGCTCCAGCAGCCGCCGGTCTCCTTCGTCCACGGGTCCCGTCTAGCACTTCCGGTTTCGTGCGTCACGTGCGATGTCACGTGAGCGCTCTTTCTGTGGTGAATTCTGCTGCGTTCCCTTCTCCGGCCGGAGAGGGAGATCTGTGGATGAATGTGGTGTGAATTAGCAAGTCCCTTTTTTTTTTTTTAACGCGTTTCAGCACGGATGCCTTTGTCTAGGGTTACATGCCTGATATCCTGCACCCATAAATGCTTTCATGGCTGTAGTGATTGGTCAATCCTGATTGTCCTTAATGTAGGGACTTGCTAATTCACACCACATTCATCCACAGATCTCCCTCTCCGGCCGGACGCTTGTCAAGTGAGTTTGTAACTTACTAAAAGTCTGATTACATATTCCATATATGTTTTGTAGTGATCTATGGAGGTGTCTAAGTTGTCTACATGAGCTTGTTATCCACATGTGTGAGTATTACTATTCGCACTAGCACAACAGGGGTGGAGACCAGTTGTGCCTGTTTTCAGTTTGTTTTGATACTGATATGGATGCATTTTTTTAGAAACCATTGTGCATATGGCTTCATCAGCCGTGCAGCCACGGTATTGTCCGAACTGGATATATTGATTAAGCAGAGTAAGTTTGTTTGAATCATTTTTCACACATTAGGCCCCTAGTGTTTTCTATATCTCACCTTAACTACGGATGACGTGCATGTGGGGCGAGGGTATTCACCCACTTAATTTCTGGGGTCCCATTTGCCTCTCACTTGGTGCATAGTGAACTTGAATGACGCGGTGGTTCAACACTATATGCTTTTTTGTTTTTGTTTTGAGTTTTTGTAATGTTTGTAAAGTATTGTGAGTTTATGTATGTATTGTTTATTGTGTTGTAGAAATCAGTATATGATGCCTTGTGAGCATTAATCATATCTGAAGCTTGTCTTGAAAAAGATCCCGACACTGAGGATCGAAACGTCGACTGAATAAGCCGAATTTCTATCAATAAAATTTATGTGAATTATGAAAAGCTGCTGTGAATCACTTACTGGATGAGTGCACCTCCAAATCTTTGGACTCTTGCTTGAATATTGTGGGCCTACCAGTACTTGGAGTACCCCACTAGGAGCACCCCACTGTTGTTATTTTTGATGCGAGTGCAGGAGTACACATGTTCTATATATATATATATATATATATATATCCTTTTGTCAGGAACAGCAGAGTCCCTAGTGACGTTAATACGTTCTTAATGTGTATGAAACATGTACTGAATGCCGATGTTGTGGATCTAATCAGGAAACATTATGGTCGACAAAAGAAACACTATTCGTGTCGATATCAGGGAGGACTGAGGGAAATATATATTATGAATATGACACCCTCCATAAATATTACTACGTCTGAGTTCGAGCCACAGATCTATGCAACCGTACTATACATATATATACATACAGGTATAGCCCTTTCTGATATGCATCACATTATCATGTCAATTTTTACCCAGTCAGATTTGTTGGTGCCGACAGGGTCACCCACATACGTCTGTGTCTCCCATATAGTTTTCTCTTGGGAAAAAAACATACATCTACTGACATGTTGACACTTATTTACATGTACCAGGTACCATCAGGAGTCGGCGGTGCCGACAGAGACATTCCCACAGCCGTTTGTTGCAAAGCACTCAGCCTCAGACATGCCGACACACGTGTACTAAACACCCACTGACATTACACTGGCTATAAGGGATAGACCCCAGTGCATTCTGTCAGGGAAACACAGAAGGAGTTTACCAGCTCATTACCACAGCGCTCATTATATAGTATTGCACCAATCAACTGTGCCCCCCCCCCCCCCCTTGTTTTTTACTCTGATCTGTACAGCAGTGTTTTGGAAGGACCAGCGTCTCTGTGAGGAGAAAATGGCGCTGAAATGAGATGTGAGGGGTAAGCCCCGCCCCCCCTTAATGGCGCGCTTCAGCCCCGCTATTTCTTTAATATATTTATACTTGCGGGGGTTAGATATAGTGCCTAGGCACTTATATAATCGTTTGCCAGTCTCTATTGAGGATTTATATCCTCGCGCCCTGCACCCTACGGTGCCTGTGTGTGTGTGGGAGCATGGCGCACAGCGCGGCCGCTGTGCGGTACCTCAAAGCCGTCTGACAGTGCTAAATTCCTTTGTCGTATAAACAACCCTTTATGAAGCTAAGAACACTGTACGCTGTTTACTTAAGAAGTACCGTAATGGTACGCTATCTGCGTAGCGATCGCTCAGCCGTAGGCGAGACGCTCAAGCGTCACGTTCGCTCACGGCCCAGCGATCACAGGACACGTTATTGGTTATGTCTAGGGTAATGATTCGCTATGGCGTAGCTTACGCTCGAGACCACGAGGAGGTCACCAGCGATGCAGACGCTCACAACGCTATACCTTTATGATAAAACCTTATACCAATGAAATACACTGAATACCTTAATGTGAGTACAGGGTGTAAGTGCAACCTTGTGTAACCTGACTAACTACACAGCTGCTTGAGCGTCACCGACGCTCAAGTGAACACTTAACACTATAGAAAATACACAGATACTGGTTTAGGTTCCAAGGCCTATTAACTGTATTATATCTAATATACTTGTAAAAGGGGATAACAGTACAAATGATACACTACAATATAACAGAGACTTCCTAACCACAGAACTAAACAATAAATACAAAAAGACAATACTACACTGACCTAAATGCAATACAATACAATACAATACTATCTAATACAATACAATACTAGCCTAGTCTAGGGGAGATATGAGAGAACAGAACAGAGAGAGAGAGAGAGAGAGAGAGAGAGAGAGAGATGAGATGAGAGAAATTGGCTCACAGAAAGACAATGATAACGGAGAGAAACTTACGCACAAAGGGTATGATCGCCTGCGCCTCGATATCCAGCTCCCGGCTATCAGCAGATAACCGTTGATGAGAGAGTGAGAGCTGGATGTGGTCGGCCTGCCTATTTATGCCCCACACACAATGCAATCTCCTGGTCCTACAATCCCATTGTCCATTGGCCGAAGGAATTCGGCCCTGTATCATAACAAAAGGTCATAGGGTGATTCATACAGGTGGGCTGTGACGATTTCCAACAGCTCAGGTGGGTGGGAAACTGGGTTTCCCGCCGCATACCTGAGTATGTGTAATTAATAGAAATGGACATAAACTTCTTATGTCCATAACTATTCGCACGAGCGATTAATACGCTCCAAACCAACACCGGAATATTGCTAATTAAATACTCTTCCGATGGGTACCAAACACTGCTGTATGATTCCTGTTAGACCCTTTGTACGATATAAAGAGGGATTCCTCAGCTCTGGGACATTGTATTTTAACCAAACTTTCAGAATCTATCAAAGGGACCATGATCTATAAACTACATTAATTGTGAACATTTGTAACGAATGAGTCGCACGCTACGACTACATAAACTCTACCGTAAATACGCATACCGCGCCTGCGAGTGCACGTTATTGCGGGTATGCGAATCCACGGGAGAGCGCATGCACGCGCAGCGCGGACCAGTGTGCGGTGCAAATATGGCAACGTGCATTGAGACATTTTTCTGACTTTGACAGTCCACCCTTTGGCAGTCAATAATAACTGCCACAAAACATTTAAGGAGAAAAATGTAAGTCAGGGGTTAATTGATTTCCATGGTTGGGTAGGGGAGGAGAGAGGAGAAGGTGTGAAGAGGGTATGACCTAGTGAGATAGCAGAAGCATGTGTGTATGAGTCCATGTTTGGGGGGTCATGTATCATCGTGCCGTACGTGTTGTAAATCAAGCTTCGAGGTATTGCGAAGTATACATTTGAATTCCTTCTTATCCTGTGGCACAGGTCTGTGGATGGGCTGTCAAACTTTACCGAGCTCATTTCGGATTTTGAACAAAATGGGGAGCACATTTTAGTTGATGATACATGAATGGGGGAGGTATGTGGTTGCTGATATCTGTGCCTGTATTCCCTATCGTCTATGTGTGTCGTTACCTGAGGGTTGTAGAGATGAAGATAAAGAACACTTACGAAAAATGCAATGATATTCTATGTCAGGGAAATGTACATCTGTCGTCGAAGTTGTTTTCGGTATCTGTTGAGAGTCGTCTTCTTTGCGCTGTTTTGCTCCTTAGGCATGAGCAACAAGCTTTGTCAGTGCCATCAGATTTACAAAAATGGTGGGCTAGCGTGAGTTTAAAAATACTAGGGAAACTGGGGATCCATGGCAAAGTTCATCAAGTGTCCATATTTAAAGTTGTCAAATCTTCTTCTTTGGTCAATCCGTTGTCTGTATACATCTCGTCTCGTCAGCTTCCTCGTCCAAGGGGGTCTTTGTATCTGGGAGAAAAGCAGAAAAACAGGTGAAAGAAACGGACCGTATAATCGCATTTTCATCACATTCTGGTTTCTATCATTGGGTCATAAATCAAATCCAGGTTAATTACAGTTTCCTCACTCCTCAAGCTCATCACTTTTGTACTTTGTTTGCACCTCATTAAAGCCTGCCCGCATCTAAATATCAATCCAATCGATATAACGACACCCAAGATACATAGTAGAAACTTTCCAACATCCATTATGACTCCTTGAGCCCAATCTCCTAAACCGGAGAACCAATTTCGCGGGTTCAACCATGACACCCAACCAGTCAGCTCATTACCTACAGCAGCAAGGGTGAGATTGTGTTTTCGACGAAATTCCCACTTTAGTTGGAGAATATCGTCCATCTTTTGGTCTATGACCTCTACCGGATCCTCGGTGCTATTTGTGATATACGTGCAACACTTTATGCCGTACTGTGTTGCCAATGTAACACAATATCCGCCTGTTACTGCTGTAAGATAATTAAGAACCATCCTATGCTGAACTAGTTCTGTTTTATAAGCTTGAAGTTCTCTTCCAGTGTATCTAAACGTGTCATCATACATTTCAGTGATATTATCTAACAAATTGGCGAGTGCGGAAATGTATCTATAATTCATCACTCCCCGAGCGGTACGAGTGAAATCTAACGCTACCAGAACCTGAATCCCGGTGGATTCATGGATAAGATCAGAGGCCGGATGCTCTAACCTTTCTGACAGTTGTCTTTTAACCCGGTGCTCGTAGTGAGTGTGAGTATAAGGAGCTTGGGCACCACGGTGTATGTCCTTCATTTTGTCATGTGTAACAGTCATCACTTCAGGCAATACTTTTCCAATATAACACAATCCTTCAGAGTTTGGGGCAAGCCATTTGTACGCCTTTCTCCCGCATATGAAATATGCATCATCGGGGAGAACATAAGGGACGGAGAAGGACATGACCATGTTACAAACCTTCCAGGTGAAATCTCCTGACCCTAATTCTTCCAACTGCTTAATGCACGTATCGGTTTGTACGATATGAGCACAGTATCCTGGTGATACCTCTCCAACTCTAGTAATCCTATTTCCTAAGGTATATCGATACCGGAAAGATTTTCCTCTACTGGCTATGTGGCGTACGAGCTCTGTATCTGTAGGCATTCTATCTGCTCTGTGTGAAAAGGTCATGGTAAGGTTGCTCCATGACACTTCCCAATTTCCCGGTTTTCTGGGATTGGAGATGTTAAAACATAAGAGGGACCTATCCACATGGTATTGGTGGAGCTTCAAACTAGGAGGGCTGGAGATATTAAACCTCCGGTCCACCGGTCTCCCACCACTTAGCTCAAGTACCTCCCCTAACGTTAAAGGAAATGGTACTAGCCCTGATTTGCTGTGACCCTGAGGTACTTGAGAGCATACCCAACAATCTGTTTGGTTTAACACGTTACCCACTAAGGAGTGATAGTCACTCAATGGATGCCGGTCTATATGGATATTAAAACTAGATTGGCATTTCTTTATGCATCCATCTTCAACCAGATTATCACAGAGCCTACAGATACAATTTTCTTCAGCTAACAATCCATCACAATTTCTTCTATCGGATCGTTTTCTGATACTCGCCTTTGCTTGTTGGTTTGGTTGATCTTGGAAAACTACGCCTCCATCATCATAATCGGAACCCATTCCAGAACCTCTTTCGACCTCTATGGTACTCTCGCCGGAACAGACTGCTCTGGTCAACATCATGGTTAACATCAAAATCCGGATCACAGTCTCTTGGGGCAAGTCCATCTTTGAGGAGGAAATAGAGAAGAATGAGGAGGGGGAAAAAGAAATTTTAAGGGAGAGGGGCTGGGAAGTGGAGAAAAACAATAAAAGGGAGAAGGGAGTCGACAACTGCTTTCGGTCTTCAAGGCTCAGGTGCCGCCTCAATCCTCCTGGAACAGACACTCCAGTGATACAACCTCTACCGTCTGTTCCTTATCGCGGGACTTCTCTGGATCAGCAACCTTTTTGCAGTGGGATGAATGGACCCAAGTCTCTCTCTCAGCAACCTTCAATGCTGTGGTGCTAGTCAATAAGACCTGGTATGGTCCTTCCCATCTATCAATAAGACAACCTGAGCGTAGAAAATTTCGTATCATTACATAATCCCCAGGTTCAATGTCATGACAATTACTATCTGGTAAATCAGGAATCACCAACTTCAGATTATCATTTTGATTCCTCAACTGTTTACTCATGTTAATCAAGTACTTTACAGTTACTTCATTGTTACATTTCAAATCATCCTGAGGGTTAATCATGACATGCGGTTGTCGACCAAACAAGATTTCAAAAGGAGACAGATTAAGAGGGGACCTGGGAGTGGTTCTGATGCTATACAAAACAATGGGTAAAGCTTCTGGCCACGTCAATCCTGTCTCTGCCATTACTTTACTCAATTTATTTTTAATAGTGCTGTTCACTCTTTCGACCTTCGCACTCGCCTGTGGACGGTACGGAGTGTGCAGCTTGCTATCAATACCCATCAATTTACACATTCCTTGAAAGACATCACCTGTAAAATGGGTACCCCTATCACTTTCAATGATTCTAGGGATACCATATCTACATACAAATTCCTGCACAATTTTCTTAGCTGTAAACATAGCGGTATTTGTAGCTGCTGGAAAAGCCTCGACCCAATTCGAGAAAACATCTATACAGACAAGTACATATTTCAAATTTCGACATGGGGGTAATTGAATGAAGTCAATTTGTATTACCTGGAAAGGGCCGCCGGCAGGTGGGATATGGGATGGTTCTGTAGGTATTGCTTTTCCAATATTCTTTCTCAGACAGGTAAGGCATGACATTGCTCTTTTACTCGCATGAGAGGAGAATCCTGGGGCGCACCAGTATGCTCTTACCAATTTGCACATCCCCTCCTTGCCTAGATGAGTCAGCCCGTGAGCTGCTTCAGCCAGACATGGAAGGTATGCCCTGGGGGCCACTGGTTTACCATGTCCATCCGTCCAGAGCCCTGAGGACTCCTGGCCATATCCCTTTGCCTTCCAGACTGCTCTTTCCTGTGTGGAACACAGATTCTGCATCTCACACAACTTCTGTGTGTTGATGGTATTAAATACCATCAACTGTGTGGTGTCTGTCCGTGTGGGGGTAGCAGCTGCAAGCTTTGCGGCTTCGTCTGCTCGGCTGTTACCAAGGGATACTGGGTCTTGGCTATATGTATGTGCTTTACATTTGATAACAGCCACTCTGTCGGGTTCCTGTATCGCTGTTAGAAGCCTTTTTATGTGAGCTGCATGCGCTATCGGTGTACCAGCTGCCGTCATGAAATTTCTGAGCCGCCATAGGGCTCCGAAATCATGTACTACCCCGAACGCGTATCTAGAATCGGTGTAGATATTGGCAGACTTACCCTTAGCCAATTCACATGCTCTGGTTAGGGCGACCAGTTCAGCAACCTGGGCTGAGTGAGGTGGGCCTAGCGGTTCCGCTTCTATGGTGTCTTGGTCATCTACGACTGCGTATCCAGTACACAAGTCTCCCGAGTCTGACTGTCTGTGACAACTACCGTCCGTGTAGAACGTGAGTTCTGCATCTTCTAGTGGATTGTCACTGATGTCAGGCCTTGCGGTAAAATTTTGGGTCAAATATTCCATACAATCATGTGCATCTTCCTTTGCATTAAATCCTCCTTCCCCATCACTCTCACCTCCCACCCTTTGTGTCTGACCAGGCACACCTGGGAGAAATGTTGCAGGGTTTAATGCACTGCATCTCCTTATGGTGATGTTTACGGGGGCCATTAATGCCAATTCCCATCTTGTAAACCTTGCTGATGAGACGTGTCTGGTTTGGGCAGAATTCAATAAGGCAGATACCGCATGCGGTGTATGGATTGTGAGGTTGTGGCCTAGCACGACATCTTCGCTTTTTGTCACTAGCAATGCTATCGCCGCAACGCTACGCAAGCATGTGGGGAGGGATCGCGCTACCGTGTCTAGCTGAGCGCTGTAGTATGCAATTGGCCTGCTGGCATCACCGTGTTTTTGTGTTAGTACACCTGCTGCGCACCCAGCACTTTCTGTTCCATATAGTTCAAAGGGTTTCCCATAGTCTGGCATACCTAGTGCTGGTGCCTGCGTTAGGCACTGTTTGAGTCTCTCAAATGCTGTTTCAGATTCGTCTGTATGCGAAATCCGATCAGGTTTGTTTGAAGAGACCATTTCCTGCAAAGGTAGCGCCAATATGGAAAACCCTGGGATCCAATTACGGCAATACCCACACATTCCTAAAAACGTCCTGATCTGTTGCTGGGTTTGTGGCAGTGTCATGTCTCTAATGGCTTGGATTCTATCAGCGGTCAGGTGTCTCAGTCCTTGTGTTAGACAGTGTCCCAAATATTTTACCTTAGCTTGGCATAATTGCAACTTGTCTTTGGAGACCTTGTGACCTGTGTCTGAAAGATGAAACAGGAGCTGTTTCGTATCCTTCAGGGATGCCTCCAATGAATCAGAACACAGCAGTAGATCATCCACGTACTGTATCAATACTGATCCACTGTCTGGTTGGAAAGACTGTAAACAATCATGCAAAGCCTGAGAAAATATACTTGGACTATCTATGAAACCTTGGGGTAACCGAGTCCACGTGTATTGGACTCCTCTGTATGTGAATGCAAACAAATATTGGCTGTCAGGGTGCAGAGGTACCGAAAAGAAAGCGGAGCAGAGGTCAATAACAGTGAAAAATTTGGCAGTGGGAGGAATTTGCATTAGGATGACAGCTGGATTAGGCACTACGGGGAACTGACTCTCAACTATTTTGTTAATCCCCCTTAGATCCTGCACTAGCCTGTAACCCCTCCCCCCACTCTTTTTAACAGGGAAGATGGGACTATTTGCGGTGCTGGACGTTCTTACTAGAATGCCCTGTTGTAGCAAGCGCTCTATTACGGGAAAAACTCCTAGCTCCACCTCTGGCTTCAGAGGATACTGTGGGATTTTTGGAGCTATCCTACCATCTTTTACTTGCACAACTACTGGAGCTACGTTTGCCATTAATCCAGTGTCCTGTCCATCTTTTGTCCAAAGTGACTCTGGTATCTGAGATATCATCTCTTCTACTTGGGATGGATTCCTATTTGTCATAATGGAATGTGACATTAATTTTGATGGGGAGTCTAACATGTCTCGTACTTCCTGAGCGTGATTCTCAGGAATGTCCAAGAATACACCTTCAGGAGTACAATAAATGACGCAACCCATTTTACATAGTAAGTCTCTCCCCAGGAGATTAGTTGGTGCAGATGCAGCCAGCAAAAAGGAATGCTTGGTATGCAAAGGCCCTATTGTAATCTCGGCTGGTTTGCTAACAGGGTAGTGCTGGACTACTCCTGTTACTCCCATGGCTGGAATTGTCCTACCAGTGGTTCTCATGCCCACTGTCGAATTTATCACTGACTTGGCCGCCCCTGTGTCTACAAGAAAGTTTAAAGTTTTACCAGCTACATTGATTGCAATTTCTGGTTCGCTTCCAAGACTGGCAATCAACTTAACTGGCTGCAGATTACAGGTATGGCCACACCCCTATTGGGTATGCTGACCTCCCTGAATCCCATTGGCAGCAACTACTTGTGGGGGAGTTAGCTGGGAACTACCAGAGGCATGCCAATCTCTGTTCGGGGGATATCTTTTTGTTTCCCCTGTATGTGGCTCAAAACTCCGCCTCTGTGGACCCTGCTCCCAATGTCGTGTGTTGTGTTGTTGTCTAGGGGGTTGAAAAGATCTTTGTACATTCTTTGTTCTACATTCTCGTGCAAAGTGTCCCGGTCTGTTACAAGAAAAACATGTTATTACACTTGCCTTACCCACAGGATTCGGTGGTACATACGCAGGCTGCCTTGTGGTCAGCGCCTGTATACTTACGGACATCAACTTATCACTTTGCGATTCCCTGTGCCTAGTGATGTTTCTGTCGTGATCAATAGCAGCCTCTCTCAAGCCGGACACTGACAGACCTCGCCAGCACGGTTGCGTGGTCTGAACCCTAGTCTTTAATGTTTCCTTTAAACCATCCATCAGTACAGATACTGCTACTTCCCGATGGTTTGGGTTGGTCTTAATGTCTTCTATACCAGTGTACTTTGCCATTTCTAATAGTGCCCGGTGAAAATATTCTGTTGCCGTTTCGGACTCCTTTTGCTTAATGGAAAATATTTTATTCCATTTAACAACGGCTGGGAAATACTCCTTTAGCTGTAAATTTATCCTTTTTACATTATCCTTGTTGTACACGTCTGTAAGCGGTACATCTTTATCCAATGCACAATCAGCTAAAAACTGAGTTGCATCAACATTGGAAGGTAAACAAGCTCTTAGCAGTATCTGCCAATCCTTGTTGTTGGGTTCTACAGTGTTACCTAGATCCCTGATGTATTTTTGGCTAGCAACTAAATCCTTCCTGGGGTCAGGAAATTCGGACACTATTGTTCTTAATTCCATTCTGGAAAATGGAGTGTACATGGCTATGTTCCTTATGGGAGTGGCTCCAGACACATCTGTTTTTCCATTGGGGACTGCTATTACCTTTACAGGAGCAATTCTAACAGCCTCTTCCTGTGTAGATTCTACAGCTTGTTGTGGTACAATTGTTTCAGTGTAGTGCATGGTGCCGTACTTACCCGTTGACACGACCTCACCTATCCCTCCGCTAGGGGCTTTCACTAATCTCGTGGGTGTCGCTGTGCCTACTGTGGTCTCTGCTATGGTGGCTGCAAGAGAGAGAGCTGAAATTGTTGCTGAATCGTCTTCTTGATCACACTCCTGAGGAAGGTTCAAAACAGGGTACATCTTGCACGGGTTAATACTTGCATGAGTTATTTGGTTAACATCATTAACATTTACAGGGTTACTAAGAGTTTGTGTTTTACAACCCAGTGCGTTTCTCTCCGCAATCAACTTCTCTCCTGCAATGTATGGTGGAGGAGGAGCTGTGGCAATCAACTTCCTGACTGCCCCAGATCCTGCCGCCAGAGCCAAACCTCTCTGTATCTCACCTTCCTGGTGCCATAACTGTAAACAATCATGATGTTGAATTCGTCTCTTTGTTGATTTTACGAGACATATCCTCCTTCTTAAATTTTGTAACACTTCTGGACTAAAGCTACCTATTCTTGGGAACTTGTCCCTGTCTTGTACAGTCATTCTCTCCCATTTATCACATAAAGATTCGGTGTGAATTCCATATTTTTCACACATTACATATCGTGCCGACCCAACTGGTCGGTTCACAGAATCAACCTGAACCAGGGTTGATCGCCCCCTACCTGAGCAACTGGCCCCCATAGTCTGCAGGTGTTGCTTAGTCCTCCTTGGATCTCTGTATCAAGGTTTTCAGCAAGCCTTTACAGACAACCAAATTACTCCACAGTAGGCCGGCGGTGGCGGTTTACCGAGTACCCCACTCACTCGCCCACCTCGACCAATACGACCTGATCACACCGACGTGGTGCTGGCGTACTCGATACAGGGCCCCTATGGAACCTTCAGTTTACTGGAACATATGAGGGTTACCCGCAGGACACTTACTCTTTCCAGTAAAGTTGGGGTTGTTAGATAGTTCCTGAGTGACCAGCGAACTTCCCTTCCAAAAATAAAAAATTACACAAATCACGTCAGAATGTACAGATAGCGTTTGTGACCACTTTACTCTAATGGTATTAGGTCAGATTACTAACTACTGCACACAATAACGTGCGGTCCAATCGTTCAGTATACGAGCACTACTTGTCATGTACTGAAAGATCAATGGAATCTATGTTTCCGGCTGCGATTCCTTCAGCCAGAGCTTGTATGGCCTATATGGGTTCTGCACCAACACCCCAGGCGTTGTGCCACTGGACTTTTATAGCGGACCTTTTACCTTACGACCTCCTGGTCTTGTTCCTTATGACCTCCTGGTCTTGTTACCTTATGACCTCCTGGTCTTGTTACCTTATGGTCTCCTGGTCTTGTTACCTTATGACCTCCTGGTCTTGTTACCTTATGGTCCGCTATACTCTAATGCTCAAATATTATTTAACCAGGGATGCCTCCCTGGCCACCGTATATGTCACTTACACGTATGTCCCTTGACGAGTACCCGGCTTTCCTTTTTGGTTCCACCTTAAAGTTATATAAACTTTTTATACAAAACACACTCACTCAACACATGTACACTTTGTTTCTATATCTATTTCTGCGCAGAAATTGTCTTCAGGCCAAGAGTGTTACCAATTAGGAGCAGGATCTGTTAAACTAAATTTCAGATTTTCTAAAAATAGATTTGCGTTATTTACCGCTTCGCGTTATCTACCGCTGTGCGTTACTTATCGCCTTTGCGTTACTTATCGCTTTGCGCTAATTCAACTTTTCGTGACTTGAGCTACGTTGCGTAACCAGACGCTACGTTGCGTAATGTACGCTGCGTGCGTCTGCCTTTTGGATTGCGTACGCTAGTCTTTGTTAGCGACACGTGTATGCAATGCAAAGGATCCACCGTAACACAATATATTTTTATCAATGTAAATGATCCCTGATCATCTACCGCAATCCACACTGACTGCCTTGTATCTCAGACAAACCGTGTGTTTGTTCTATACTTTAACTATCACCTCTACTATTAAATAACAGCAAATCTCTTTTTAGCACTTTCTATCAACTATAAAATTGGCAAACAGGAATAGTGATATACGAAAAAATGAAATACACAAGTGAAAAGAAATGCAGGTATGTATGCGTACGCAAGACAAAAGAAAAATAAACAGTTTTAAAAAGACACAAGCGTTTTGTTCTTACTTCCGGTTCCCGGATTCCTTCAGCATTCTTTATCTAAGCGAAGCAGACGCTTATCCCGTCAGCACTGTGAGACAACCTCCCACCCTTTGCTGGAGGGATAGTGTCTGCTGATCTACCTAGTGCAGATATGAGAAGGATAGGACGAGCCCGCAATTGACAATGCTAAATTCCTTTGTCGTATAAACAACCCTTTATGAAGCTAAGAACACTGTACGCTGTTTACTTAAGAAGTACCGTAATGGTACGCTATCTGCGTAGCGATCGCTCAGCCGTAGGCGAGACGCTCAAGCGTCACGTTCGCTCACGGCCCAGCGATCACAGGACACGTTATTGGTTATGTCTAGGGTAATGATTCGCTATGGCGTAGCTTACGCTCGAGACCACGAGGAGGTCACCAGCGATGCAGACGCTCACAACACTATACCTTTATGATAAAACCTTATACCAATGAAATACACTGAATACCTTAATGTGAGTACAGGGTGTAAGTGCAACCTTGTGTAACCTGACTAACTACACAGCTGCTTGAGCGTCACCGACGCTCAAGTGAACACTTAACACTATAGAAAATACACAGATACTGGTTTAGGTTCCAAGGCCTATTAACTGTATTATATCTAATATACTTGTAAAAGGGGATAACAGTACAAATGATACACTACAATATAACAGAGACTTCCTAACCACAGAACTAAACAATAAATACAAAAAGACAATACTACACTGACCTAAATGCAATACAATACAATACAATACTATCTAATACAATACAATACTAGCCTAGTCTAGGGGAGATATGAGAGAACAGAACAGAGAGAGAGAGAGAGAGAGAGAGAGAGAGAGAGAGAGAGAGAGATGAGATGAGAGAAATTGGCTCACAGAAAGACAATGATAACGGAGAGAAACTTACGCACAAAGGGTATGATCGCCTGCGCCTCGATATCCAGCTCCCGGCTATCAGCAGATAACCGTTGATGAGAGAGTGAGAGCTGGATGTGGTCGGCCTGCCTATTTATGCCCCACACACAATGCAATCTCCTGGTCCTACAATCCCATTGTCCATTGGCCGAAGGAATTCGGCCCTGTATCATAACAAAAGGTCATAGGGTGATTCATACAGGTGGGCTGTGACGATTTCCAACAGCTCAGGTGGGTGGGAAACTGGGTTTCCCGCCGCATACCTGAGTATGTGTAATTAATAGAAATGGACATAAACTTCTTATGTCCATAACTATTCGCACGAGCGATTAATACGCTCCAAACCAACACCGGAATATTGCTAATTAAATACTCTTCCGATGGGTACCAAACACTGCTGTATGATTCCTGTTAGACCCTTTGTACGATATAAAGAGGGATTCCTCAGCTCTGGGACATTGTATTTTAACCAAACTTTCAGAATCTATCAAAGGGACCATGATCTATAAACTACATTAATTGTGAACATTTGTAACGAATGAGTCGCACGCTACGACTACATAAACTCTACCGTAAATACGCATACCGCGCCTGCGAGTGCACGTTATTGCGGGTATGCGAATCCACGGGAGAGCGCATGCACGCGCAGCGCGGACCAGTGTGCGGTGCAAATATGGCAACGTGCATTGAGACATTTTTCTGACTTTGACAGGTCACTGAAGTCTTCTGATCTTCTTCTACTCACCTGTCTTCTGACTTCTGGCTCTGCAAGGGGGGTGACGGCGTGCTGTGGGAACGAGCATCTAGGCGTACCTAGCGATCAGACCCTCAGGAGCTAATGGTGTCCTGTAGCCAAAGAAGCAGAGCCTTGAAACTCACAGAAGTAGGTCTGCTTCTCCCCCTGAAAATAATAAACCTAACATAAGTCTTTTCAGAGAAGCTCAGTAGAGCTCCTCAGTGTGCATCTAGTCTCACTGGGCACAGAATCTAAACTGGAGTCTGGAGGAGGGGCATAGAGGGAGGAGCCAGTTCACACCCATTCAAAGTCTTAGAGTGCCCATGTCTCCTGCTGATCCCGTCTATACCCCATGGTCCTTGAAGCGCCCCCAGCATCCTCTAGGACGTATGAGAAAGGACGGTTATAGCGCTAGTCCTGTATCTCTGTCCTGCACATTGTATCCAGTGTCAGAGATAGGACGGTTATGGCGCTGGTCCTGTATATCTGTCCTGCACATTGTATCCAGCGTCAGAGATAGGACGGTTATGGCGCTGGTCCTGTATATCTGTCCTGCACATTGTATCCAGCGTCAGAGATAGGACGGTTATGGCGCTGGTCCTGTATATCTGTCCTGCACATTGTATCCAGCGTCAGAGATAGGACGGTTATGGCGCTGGTCCTGTATATCTGTCCTGCACATTGTATCCAGCATCAGAGATAGGACGGTTATGGCGCTGGTCCTGTATATCTGTCCTGCACATTGTATCCAGTGTCAGAGATAGGACGGTTATGGCGCTGGTCCTGTATATCTGTCCTGCACATTGTATCCAGTGTCAGAGATAGGACGGTTATGGCGCTGGTCCTGTATATCAGTCCTGCACGTTGTATCCAGTGTCAGAGACAAGACGGTTATGGCGCTGGTCCTGTATCTCTGTCCTGTACATTGTTATGGCGCTGGTCCTGTATATCTGTCCTGTACATTGTTATGGCGCTGGTCTTGTATATCTGTCCTGCGCATTGTATCCAGTGTCAGAGATAGGACGGTTATGGCGCTGGTCCTGTATCTCTGTCCTGCACGTTGTATCCAGTGTCAGAGATGGGACGGTTATGGCGCTGGTCCTGTATATCTGTCATGCACGTTGTATCCAGTGTCAGAGATAATACGATTATGGCGCTGGTCTTGAGATACGAGGGCCACCACTGTATTACATTTAGAATATAATTATCTTCCTGTAATTCACCCACGCCGTATTTTTTAGGTGGCAAATGATACATTTGTGTTTTATCTGTTTCCAGCGGGCTCATCCGGTTATAAATATGTTTCTTACAATGAGTAAGTGCATTTAATTAAGAATAATGTTCTGTTGATGAAATCCATACTCGCTGCTGGAATATTTCATTCTGCAGAACGCACAAGCGCTAAAGTAGCCAAACTCATTTTACAGCCTGCAGATGATATATTCAACAGGAAGAAAATGTGACTTTATATCCAGCTAATCTTCACGGTCTGAGAGTGAAATTAAACTATTTAAATCCCGGTAATTTTCAGAAAAAAAAGGACAGAATGAAGCAGAGCTGCCAACGAGCTGTAAATTCCTGCACTGTACTAATGCGTAGATATTAATATAATGTGAATTCTTTGTCACGTGTGAATTATACTGTGGGTTTCTGCTCTGGAAGTAAATGACTGGAGATCATTACTACACTGATACAGGGCTGAGCTCAGTACGTTACAGAGAACGCTTTCTGCAGAGCTGGACGGAGGAAGAAACCAAAAGAGATTTAACCACTCCTAGATTTCTGACCAACTTATTGGGTTTGTTCAGCTACAAGAAGTGTGCGCTGGGGGGGGTGAGCGTGCTGTGTACCGTGGAGCTGCGCTTAGTTTGTGTGGGAGAGAAGTACGATCCGGCATGGTCTCCACTGCTGCACATCCTGGGTACTAGGACCTGGAGGCGCAACCTCTGACCCAGTGACGTCATACCACAAGTGTGTAGAGTGTCACAGACACACAGCACTTAGCTCCTCCCAGGTGTTACCCTGTAATAGCCACCGCAGTGATCACAGCTGCGTTATGTTTACACTAGAAAAGAGGCGTCTAAGAGGGAACATTATTAATATTTACAAATACAGGGTGTTCGGAAAGTCACTGTGCACTTATGTATAATTATCAACACACGTTTCAATATATAATACACGAATGATAATTATAAACAATGTTGAAAATGACCACCGTTAGCCTCAAGACAGGCTTGGGTCCTTTTTATTTTGTGTCTAAACACTCTATATACATACGTGCACAGTGACTTTCCAAACAAAATATGGGGTCTTTTCATAAAGCAGTGGAGAAGTTGCCCATGGCAACCAATCAGCTGCTCCGTATAATTTTATAATACGCAAATTAGAAATGTTACCTCAATGCTGATTGGTTGCCATGGGCAACTTCTCCACTGGTTCACTTCATCACTGGTTTCACTGCTTTATGAAAAGTGCACAGTGACTTTCCGAACACCCTGTATATAAAGGGACAATACAAGGAGCTATCATGCGACTTATTAACTGAAAAATCTCTACACAGGACACGCGGACACCCTCTGATGCTAGAGGAGAGAAAGTGTTGTACCCAGCGAAGGAAAGGGTTCTTCACAGTAAGGGCAGTAAGGATTTGGAATTTTCTGCAAGAAAAGGTGGTAATGGTTGATGTCGTACATGCCCTGTGGCACTTAGGACACCGGAATCAGAGATGAATCGGGTTCCCTGTGACCTCACCCTGGCACGGACTCCACACACACTCTATGTACAATAATGATGACATACGTCACATTATACACAGATCTGGCACTGTATACATATATACTGCGGTCTCAGCAGTGCTAGTGCGGATATGAAAATCACATTGTAGCTGGATGGTATATGGCTATGTTGGAGTTAATAAGCGGATATTGGGGGTCATTACGAGTTGATCGCTCGCTGGCTAGTTTTAGCAGCCGTGCAAACGCTATGCCGCCGCCCACTGGGGAGTGTATTTTAGCTTAGCAGAAGTGCGAACGCTTGTGCAGCCGAGCTCTGCAAAAACAGTTTGTGCAGTTTCAGAGTAGCTCTGAACCTACTCAGCGCTTGCGATCACTTCAGCCTATTCGTGTCCGGATTTGACGTCATACACCCGCCCAGCGACGCCTGCGTTTTTTCAGACACGCCTGCATTTTTGTAAACACTCCCTGAAAACGGTCAGTTGACACCAAGAAACGCCCCCTTCCTGTCAATCTTCTTGCGACCGTCAGGGCAACTGAAAACTTCACTAGAACCTGTGCAAAACAACAAATGCCTTTGTACCCGTACGTTGCGCGTCATGCGCAGAAATGCAGATTTTTAGCCTGATCGCTGCGCTGTGAACAACGCAGCTAGCGATCAACTCGGAATGACCCCCATTCTCCCTAACACTAGATATAAAACTTCTGACGTTTATAGTTCCGCTGAGGCCATTTCTACACCAGTGAAAGGTTCCTCTTCTTTTCCCAGCGACTGGTAGTTGTTTCCAGATACAATCTCACATTGGGGGGTGATATAGAAGAGCTACAGTAATTAGACAGACAAACATTAAGTCGGTCCCATATGGTTCACAGGGTCAAAATGCTGATATGGAAACGATCGGTAGTAGAAAAGTTCGACAGGTGAAAAGGTCAACATGGAAATGGTCAACATGGAAATGGTCGACACAGAAAAGGTCGACACACGTTTTTAATTTATTTTTGTCATTTTCTGCTTCACGATGTGTGACAATTTTAGCATTACCATTGTCATGTTGACCTTACGCACTAACTACCTTTTACCTATCGACCATATGTTGCTGACCTATTGGACTGTGTATCTAGACAGTGTCGATCTATCATCCAGTCACTCTCAGAATGTCCCAGCGTTAGAGCTACAGTATGACTGGCAGCAGTGGTGAAAGGTGCAGGAGAACGGTGATACATTGTAGTTATTGCAGTCCGGGATTCGCCGCTGGTTTCAGAGCAGCTTTTGCTGACGCCGGGTACCGGGGCTGCGAGTCACAGTGCAGATGGATGGGCACAAATTATAACACACAGATAGGACAGTAACGGTTTCATGTGACCACGGGCCCATCCCATATGGGGCAATAACTCAGTGCAAATTAAAGTCTCTGCATGCAGCAGGAGCTTCTGTACCCATTAACCCTGTGGTGTCTGACGCTTACACCCTGTAGCATTAGTGACACCACTGGTTTTGCATTTTGCATAGTAAAATGCAATTATTGGGGAATATTGCATTTGCATTTGTTAAGACTTCGTCTTCGGTCCCAAAAAATAAGATTTTACTCACCGGTAAATCTATTTCTCGTAGTCCGTAGTGGATGCTGGGGACTCCGTAAGGACCATGGGGAATAGCGGCTCCGCAGGAGACTGGGCACAGCTAAGAAAGATTTAGGACTACCTGGTGTGCACTGGCTCCTCCCACTATGACCCTCCTCCAGACTTCAGTAAGGATACTGTGCCCGGAAGAGCTGACACAATAAGGAAGGATTTTGAATCCCGGGTAAGACTCATACCAGCCACACCAATCACACCGTATAACTCGTGATAATATACCCAGTTAACAGTATGAACACAACAGAGCCTCTCAAAAGATGGCTCAACAATAACCCTTGTAGTTAACAATAACTATATACAAGTATTGCAGACAGTCCGCACTTGGGACGGGCGCCCAGCATCCACTACGGACTACGAGAAATAGATTTACCGGTGAGTAAAATCTTATTTTCTCTGACGTCCTAGTGGATGCTGGGGACTCCGTAAGGACCATGGGGATTATACCAAAGCTCCCAAACGGGCGGGAGAGTGCGGATGACTCTGCAGCACCGAATGAGAGAACTCAAGGTCCTCCTCAGCTAGGGTATCAAATTTGTAGAATTTTGCAAACGTGTTTGCCCCTGACCAAGTAGCAGCTCGGCAAAGTTGTAAAGCCGAGACCCCTCGGGCAGCTGCCCAAGAAGAGCCCACTTTCCTCGTGGAATGGGCTTTTACAGATTTAGGCTGCGGCAGGCTAGCCACAGAATGCGCCAGCTGAATTGTGCTACAAATCCAGCGAGCAATAGTCTGCTTTGAAGCAGGAGCACCCATCTTGTTTGGTGCATACAGGATAAATAGCGAGTCAGTCTTCCTGACTCCAGCCGTCCTGGAAACATAAATTTTCAAGGCCCTGACTACGTCCAGTAACTTGGAGTCCTCCAAGTCCCTAGTAGCCGCAGGCACCACGATAGGTTGGTTCAAGTGAAAAGCTGATACCACCTTAGGAAGAAACTGGCGACGAGTCCTCAATTCTGCCCTATCCATATGGAAAATCAAATAGGGGCTTTTACATGACAAAGCCGCCAATTCTGACACACGCCTTGCCGAAGCCAAGGCCAAAAGCATGACCACTTTCCACGTGAGATATTTTAAATCCACGGTTTTGAGTGGCTCAAACCAATGTGACTTTAGGAAACCCAACACCACGTTGAGGTCCCACGGTGCCACTGGAGGCACAAAAGGAGGCTGAATATGCAGCACTCCCTTGACAAATGTCTGAACTTCAGGCAGTGAAGCCAGTTCTTTTTGGAAGAAAATCGACAGAGCCGAAATCTGGACCTTAATGGAACCCAGTTTTAGGCCCATAGTCACCCCTGACTGTAGGAAGTGCAGAAATCGACCTAGCTGGAATTCCTCCGTTGGGGCCTTCCTGGCCTCACACCACGCAACATATTTTCGCCATATGCGGTGATAATGTTGTACGGTTACATCTTTTCTAGCTTTAATAAGCGTAGGAATGACTTCCTCCGGAATACCCTTTTCTTTTAGGATCCGGTGTTCAACCGCCATGCCGTCAAACGCAGCCGCGGTAAGTCTTGGAACAGACAGGGCCCCTGCAGCAGCAGGTCCTGTCTGAGCGGCAGAGGCCATGGGTCCTCTGAGATTAATTCTTGAAGTTCCGGGTACCAAGACCTTCTTGGCCAATCTGGAACAATGAGAATAGTTCTTACTCCTTTTTTCTTTATTATCCTCAGTACCTTGGGTATGAGAGGAAGAGGAGGGAACACATAAACCGACCGGTACACCCACGGTGTCACTAGAGCGTCCACAGCTATCGCCTGAGGGTCTCTCTTTTCCCAGCGGTTTACAATCAGTTGGAAGACTTCTGGATGAAGTCCCCACTCTCCCGGGTGGAGGTCGTGCCTGCTGAGGAAGTCTGCTTCCCAGTTGTCCACTCCCGGAATGAACACTGCTGACAGTGCTAACACGTGATTTTCCGCCCATCGGAGAATCCTTGTGGCTTCTGCCATCGCTGTCCTGCTTCTTGTGCCGCCCTGTCGATTTACATGGGCGACAGCCGTGATGTTGTCTGACTGGATCAGAACCGGCTGGTTTTGAAGCAGGGGCTTTGCTTGACTTAGGGCATTGTAAATGGCCCTCAGTTCCAGAACATTTATGTGTAGGGAAGTCTCCTGACTTGACCAAAGTCCTTGGAAGTTTCTTCCCCGTGTGACTGCACCCCAGCCCCGAAGGCTGGCATCCGTGGTCACCAGGACCCAGTCCTGTATGCCGAATCTGCGGCCCTCTCTGAGATGAGCACTCTGCAGCCACCACAGCAGAGACACCCTGGTCCTTGGAGATAGGGTTATCAACCGATGCATTTAAAGATGCGATCCGGACCATTGGTCCAACAGGTCCCACTGAAAGGTTCTGGCATGGAACCTGCCGAATGGAATCGCTTCGTAGGAAGCTACCATCTTTCCCAGGACTCGCGTGCAATGATGCACCGACACCTGTTTTGGTTTCAGGAGGCCTCTCACTAGAGACGACAGCTCCTTGGCTTTCTCCTCTGGGAGAAACACTTTTTTCTGGACTGTGTCCAGAATCATCCCCAGGAACAGTAGACGTGTCGCCTAAACCAGCTGAGACTTTGGAATATTCAGAATCCAACCGTGCTGGTGTAGCACCTCCTGAGATAATACTACGCCGACCAACAACTGCTCTCTGGACCTCGCCCTTATCAGGAGATCGTCCAAGTATGGGATAATTAAAACTCCCTTTTTCCGAAGGAGTATCATCATTTCGGCCATTACCTTGGTAAATACCCTCGGTGCCGTGGACAGGCCGAACGGCAACGTCTGGAATTGGTAATGACAATCCTGTACCACAAATCTGAGGTACTCCTGGTGAGGATGGTAAATGGGGACATGCAGGTAAGCATCCTTGATGTCCAGAGATACCATGTAATCTCCCTCTTCCAGGCTTGCAATAACCGCCCTGAGCGATTCCATCTTGAACTTGAATTTTCTTAAATATGTGTTCAAGGATTTCAAATTTAAAATGGGTCTCACCGAACCGTCCGGTTTCGGTACCACAAACATTGTGGAATAGTAACCCCGTCCTTGTTGAAGTAGGGGCACCTTGACTATCACCTGCTGGGAATACAGCTTGTGAATTGCCTCTAACACAGCCTCCCTTTCAGAAGTAGTCGTTGATAGCAGATTTGAGGAAACGGCAGGGGGGGGGGGGGATGTCTCGAATTCCAGCCTGTACCCCTGAGATACCACTTGAAGGATCCAGGGATCTACCTGTGAGCGAGCCCACTGATTGCTGAAGTTTTTGAGACGGCCCCCCACCGTACCTGGCTCCGCCTGCTGAGCCCCAGCGTCATGCGGCGGACTTAGCAGAAGAAGCGGGGGAGGACTTTTGTTCCTGGGAAGTGGCTGTATGCTGCAGCTTTTTTTCCCCCCCCTACCTCTGCCTCTGGGCAGAAAGGACGCGCCTCTACCCCGTCTGCTCTTTTGGGGGCGAAAGGACTGCACCTGATAATACGGTGCTCTCTTTGGTTGTGAGGGGACATGTGGCAAAAATGCTGACTTCCCAGCTGTTGCTGTGGACACTAAGTCTGAAAGACCATCCCCGAACAACTCCTCACCCTTATAAGGCAAAACTTCCATGTGCCTTTTAGAATCTGCATCACCTGTCCACTGCCGGGTCCATAACCCTCTCCTGGCACAAATGGACAGTGCACTTATTTTTGATGCCAGACGGCAAATATCCCTCTGTGCATCTCTTATGTAAAAGACAGCGTCTTTAATATGCTCTACGTTTAGCAATATAGTGTCCCTGTCTAGGGTGTTAATGTTTTCTGACAGGGAGTCTGACCATGCAGCTGCAGCACTGCACATCCATGCTGAGGCAATAGCTGGTCTCAGTATAATACCAGTGTGTGTATATATAGCTTTTTGGAGAGCCTCCTGCTTTCTGTCAGCAGGTTCCTTTAGGGCGGCCGTATCCTGGGACGGCAGTGCCACCTTTTTTGATAAGCGGGTAAGTGCTTTATCCACCCTAGGGGGTGTTTCCCAACGTGAACTATCCTCTGGCGGGAAAGGGTACGCCATTAGTAATTTTTTTGAAATTACCAATTTTTTATCGGGGGAAGCCCACGCTAGTTCACACACTTCATTCAATTCTTCAGAAGGGGGAAAAACTACTGGTAGTTTTTTCTCCCCAAACATAATACCCTTTTTTGTGGCACCTGGGGTCACCTCAGAAATGTGTAAAACATTTTTCATTGCCTCAATAATATAACGAGTGGCCCTATTGGACATTACATTAGTCTCTTCGTCGTCGACACTGGTATCAGTATCCGTGTCGACATCTGTGTCTGCCATCTGAGGTAGCGGGCGTTTTAGAGCCCCTGATGACTTTTGAGACGTCTGGGCAGGCACGGGCTGAGAAGCCGGCTGCCCCGCATTTGGCATGTCGTCAAATTTTTTATGTAAGGAGTCGACACTTTCGCGTAATTCCTTCCACAAGTCCATCCACTCCGGTGTCTGCCCCGTAGGGGGTGAAAACACATTTATAGGCACCTGCTCCTCCTCCACATAAGTCTCCTCATCAAACATGTCGACACAGCCGTACCGACACACCGCACACACACAGGGAATGCTCTGACAGAAGACAGGACCCCACAAAGCCCTTTGGGGAGACAGAGAGAGAGTATGCCAGCACACACCAGAGCGCTATATAAATCAGGGATTAACTAAATTATATCCCCTTATAGCTGCTATATGTATATTGCGCCTAAATTTAGTGCACCCCCTCTCTTTTTTACCCTTTTCTGTAGTGTAGACTGCAGGGGAGAGCCAGGGAGCTTCCTTCCAGCGGAGCTGTGAGGGAGAAATGGCGCCAGTGTGCTGAGGGAGATAGCTCCGCCCCTTTTTCGGCTGACTTTTCTCCCGCTTTTTTATGGATTCTGGCAGGGGTATTTATCACATATATAGCCTCTGGGGCTATATATTGTGATATATTTGCCAGCCAAGGTGTATTTATTGCTTCTCAGGGCGCCCCCCCCAGCGCCCTGCACCCTCAGTGACCAGAGTGTGAAGTGTGAGAGGAGCAATGGCGCACAGCTGCAGTGCTGTGCGCTACCTTGGTGAAGACTGATGTCTTCTGCCGCCGATTTTCCGGATTCTTCTTGCTTCTGGCTCTGTAAGGGGGCCGGCGGCGCGGCTCCGGGACCGAACACCAATGGCCGGTTCCATGCGGTCGATCCCTCTGGAGCTAATGGTGTCCAGTAGCCTAAGAAGCCCAAGCTACCACCAGTTAGGTAGGTTCGCTTCTTCTCCCCTCAGTCCCACGTAGCAGTGAGTCTGTTGCCAGCAGATCTCACTGTAAAATAAAAAACCTAAAATATACTTTCTCTCTAGGAGCTCAGGAGAGCCCCTAGTGTGCATCCAGCTCAGCCGGGCACAGGATTCTAACTGAAGTCTGGAGGAGGGTCATAGTGGGAGGAGCCAGTGCACACCAGGTAGTCCTAAATCTTTCTTAGCTGTGCCCAGTCTCCTGCGGAGCCGCTATTCCCCATGGTCCTTACGGAGTCCCCAGCATCCACTAGGACGTCAGAGAAATGGTCACAAACCGTCATTTGGGGATATTTGCAAAAGCACCACTCACTGTAAACTGTATTCCTGAGAGTTATCGCGCTGCCGAATCGCCCCCATCCCAAATCTCACCTCGGCTCTGCAGCTCCGCCGTCAGCTGCCGTTCCAGGCTCTCTCTCAGCTCCCTCTCCCGGCAAAGCTCCATCTTTAAATCTTTCTTTTCCTGCTGTATTTGCTTTTCTTGTACTCTGGCGTTGTCAACTGCGACTTTTAGAAGGCCCTGGAAAAAAAAAAACCCAAGAGGCAGTGAATAAGGAGTAGGCACCCAGTCCTACTGCGCTGTAACCCACGGCAACAGCACAGCCACCAGCTCTCATTGGCCTGACTGTTAACAATGTATACCATAAGTAACATTTAAATAAAAAAATCTAGCATACAGATATCTTATGCAAACTGTATTCTATATATCTATTGCTAGTTTGGATCGAAGGGTTAATATAAATTGGGTATAATAGCGCATACTGTGGATTGCTAGTGAAGCCACTTACAGGACACAAACTCAATGTAACAGTTTCCTATATGAAGGATAAAAGTGCCTATATAGTCAGTGCATCCTCACAACTATTTCACTCTGCCTAAAGTGATTTGCTATAGGACAAACATCTAAAATGATACAGCTGGCACTAACTGCTTGGTGTGAAACGGATGACAACAACTTCCTTTCCTATGCTATGTAGAAGCACATTATATTTCTGTCTTATAAATGGAGAGCATCTGTACAGTACCAGCCTGTGGGTGCAGCCCTTTCTGTAAAACCAGTATCCGATAACCTGATAACCGTAGGGATCCGTAATAACGAGTGCATTATCTGCCCGTACATTATACAGAAGGGTGACACTTCATTGTACGAGTCCGCCATGTGAAGCAGGTTCGGAAAGAAACATATTAATCAGGAGGTTCTCACAGGTAATAGGGGACATTTATTACAATGTCACATATTCATCTGAAGGTCATTTTTTATTTCCATCAATTGAAGAGACGGAGGTTGAGCTTTGACAGCGCTCAGTGATTAAGTAGGATGCTGAAAACATGTTAGTTAAATATGACTAAGGAGCTGGAGTCAGACTTTCAGTCCCTGAGGCCGAATGACAAAATGTTTCCAGCCTGCTACAGTCCTTTACTGGGGATTATAACACTGCCTGTGTGCTGCAGGCAGCGGAGAACTACAGATACCACAAAGCTCTGGATTACACAACTCCATAAAATTATGCAATTTTAAAACTAATTAAATCCAAAAGTAGTGTATTTACAGAGTCTTCTGACATTTCTGTTCTATGTGACCGCATATTAATGAGTGAACTCCAAGGGGTCTATGAGTGGTGGGACAACTAAAATATCTATTAGATCTGCTCAGTCATTGTAATTAGCACCTGTTTCATATGTAACCTTAAATTAAAAAAAATAAGAATTTACTTACCGATAATTCTATTTCTCGGAGTCCGTAGTGGATGCTGGGGTTCCTGAAAGGACCATGGGGAATAGCGGCTCCGCAGGAGACAGGGCACAAAAAAGTAAAGCTTTTACCAGATCAGGTGGTGTGCACTGGCTCCTCCCCCTATGACCCTCCTCCAGACTCCAGTTAGGTACTGTGCCCGGACGAGCGTACACAATAAGGGAGGCAATTTGAATCCCGGGTAAGACTCATACCAGCCACACCAATCACACCGTACAACTTGTGATCTAAACCCAGTTAACAGTATGATAACAGAAAGAGCCTCTTAAAGATGGCTCCTTAACAATATAACCCGAATTTGTTAACAATAACTATGTACAGTATTGCAGATAATCCGCACTTGGGATGGGCGCCCAGCATCCACTACGGACTCCGAGAAATAGAATTATCGGTAAGTAAATTCTTATTTTCTCTATCGTCCTAAGTGGATGCTGGGGTTCCTGAAAGGACCATGGGGATTATACCAAAGCTCCCAAACGGGCGGGAGAGTGCGGATGACTCTGCAGCACCGAATGAGAGAATTCCAAGTCCTCTTTTGCCAGGGTATCAAATTTGTAGAATTTTACAAACGTGTTTTCCCCCGACCACGTAGCTGCTCGGCAGAATTGTAATGCCGAGACCCCTCGGGCAGCCGCCCAAGATGAGCCCACCTTCCTTGTGGAATGGGCCTTAACAGATTTAGGCTGTGGCAGGCCTGCCACAGAATGAGCAAGTAGAATTGTGTTACAAATCCAACGAGCAATCGTCTGCTTAGAAGCAGGGGCACCCAACTTGTTGGGTGCATATAGTATCAACAGCGAGTCAGATTTTCTGACTTCAGCCGTCCTTGAAATGTATATTTTTAAGGCTCTGACAACGTCCAACAACTTGGAGTCCTCCAAGTCGCCAGTGGCCGCAGGCACCACAATAGGTTGGTTCAGGTGAAACGCTGATACCACCTTAGGGAGAAAATGCGGACGAGTCCTCAGTTCTGCCCTATCCGAATGGAAGATTAGATAAGGGCTTTTATAAGATAAAGCCGCCAATTCAGATACTCTCCTGGCGGAAGCCAGGGCCAGTAACATAGTCACTTTCCATGTGAGATATTTAAAATCCACCTTTTTCAATGGTTCAAACCAATGGGATTTGAGGAAATCTAAAACTACATTTAGATCCCACGGTGCCACCGGAGGCACCACAGGAGGCTGTATATGCAGTACTCCTTTAACAAAAGTCTGTACCTCAGGAACTGAGGCCAATTCTTTTTGGAAGAATATTGACAGGGCCGAAATTTGAACCTTAATAGATCTCAATTTGAGACCCATAGACAATCCTGATTGTAGGAAATGTAGGAAACGACCCAGTTGAAATTCCTCCGTCGGAACACTCCGATCCTCGCACCACGCGACATATTTTCGCCAAATGCGGTGATAATGTTTCGCGGTGACTTCCTTCCTTGCCTTAATCAAGGTAGGAATGACTTCTTCTGGAATGCCTTTCCCTTTTAGGATCTGGCGTTCAACCGCCATGCCGTCAAACGCAGCCGCGGTAAGTCTTGAAAGAGACAGGGACCCTGTTGTAGCAGGTCCCTTCTCAGAAGTAGAGGGCACGAGTCGTCCGTGACCAACTCTTGAAGTTCCGGGTACCAAGTCCTTCTTGGTCAATCCGGAGCCACTAGTATTGTTCTTACTCCTCTTCACCGTATAATCTTCAATACCTTTGGTATGAGAGGCAGAGGAGGAAACACATATACTGATTTGTACACCCAAGGTGTTACCAGTGCGTCCACAGCTATTGCCTGTGGATCTCTTGACCTGGCGCAATACTTGTCCAGTTTCTTGTTGAGGCGAGACGCCATCATGTCTACCATTGGTCTTTCCCAACAGTTTATTAGCATGTGGAAGAGTTCTGGATGAAGACCCCACTCTCCCGGGTGAATATCGTGTCTGCTGAGGAAGTCTGCTTCCCAGTTGTCCACGCCCGGGAAGAACACTGCTGACAGTGCTATTACGTGATTCTCCGCCCAGCGAAGAATCTTGGCAGCTTCTGCCATTGCACTCCTGCTTCTTGTGCCGCCCTGTCTGTTTACATGGGCGACCGCCGTGATGTTGTCCGACTGAATCAACACCGGTTTTCCTTGCAGGAGTGGTTCCGCCTGGCTTAGAGCATTTTAGATTGCTCTTAGTACCAGAATGTTTATGTGAAGAGACTTTTCCAGGTTCGTCCATACCCCCTGGAAGTTTCTTCCTTGTGTGACTGCTCCCCAGCCTCTCAGGCTGGCGTCCGTGGTCACCAGGATCAAATCCTGTATGCCGAATCTGCGGCCCTCCAATAGATGAGCCTTTTGCAACCACCACAGAAGATATACCCTTGTCCTTGGCGACAGGGTTATTCGCAGGTGCATCTGAGGATGCGACCCTGACCATTTGTCCAACAGATCCCTTTGGAAAATTCTTGCATGGAATCTGCCGAATGGAATTGCTTCGTAAAAAGCCACCATTTTTCCCAGGACTCTTGTGCATTGATGTACAGACACCTTTCCTGGTTTTAGGAGGTTCCTGCAGGTCGGATAACTCCTTGGCTTTTTCCTCGGGAAGAAAAACCTTTTTCTGAACCGTGTCCAGAATCATCCCTAGGAACAGCAGACGTATCGTCGGAAAACAGCTGCGATTCTTGGAATATTTAGAATCCAGTCGTGCCGTCGAAGAACTACTTTAGATAGTGCTCTTCCGACCTCCAACTGTTCTCTGGAACTTGCCCTTTTTAGGTCGTGCAAGTAAGGGATAATTTAGATGCCTTTTTTCTTTGAAGAAACATCTTTTCGGCCATTACCTTGGTAAAAAAGCCCGGGGTGCCGTGGATAATTCAAACGGCATCGTCTGAAACTGATATTGACAGTTCTGTACCACGAACCAGAGGTACCCTTGATGAGAAGGACAAAATTTGGACATGGAGGTAATCCTTGATGTCCAGGGACACCATATAGTCCCCTTTTTTCCGGTTCGCTATCACTGCTCTGAGTGACTTTATCTCGATTTGAACCTTTTATGTAAGTGTTCAAAACATTTTAGATTTAGACTATGTGTCACCAAGCCGTCTGGCTTCAGTACCACAATATAGTGTGGAAAAATAATACCCTTTTCCTTGTCGTAGGAGGGGTACTTTGATTATCACCTGCTGGATATACAGCTTGTGAATTGTTTCCAATGCTGCCTCCCTGTCGGAGGGAGCCGTTGGTAAAGCAGACTTCAGGAACCTGCGAGGAGAAGATGTCTCGACTCTCCAATCTTTACCCCTGGGATAATACTCGTACGATCTAGGGGTCAACTTGCGAGTGATCCCACTGCGCCCTGAGACTCTTGAGACTACCCCCCCACCTTGAGTCCGCTAGCACGGCCCCAGCGTCATGCTGAGGACTTGGCAGACGCGGTGGAGGGCTTCTTTTCCTGGGAAAGGGCTGCCTGCTGCAGTCTACTTCCCTTACCTCTATGTCTGGGCAGATATGACTGGCCTTTTGCCTGCATGCCCTCATGGGAAAGGAAAGATTGAGGCTGAAAAGACGGTGTCTTTTTTAGCTGAGATGTAACTTGGGGTAAAAAAGGTTGGATTTCCCAGCTGTTGCTGTGGTCCCCAGGTCCGATGGACCGACCCCCAAATAACTCCTTCCCTTTATACAGCAATACTTCCATGTGCCGTATGGGATCTGTATCACCTGACCACTGTCGTGTCCCTGACATCTTCTGGGAGATATGGACAACGCACTTATCTTGATGCCAGAGAGCAAATATCCCTCTGTGCATCTCACATACATATATATAGAATGCATCCTATTAAATGCTCTACATGAATAAAATATTTTCAGTCAGGGAATCCGACCAAGCCAACCCAGCACTGCATCTCCAGGCTGATGGCGATCGCTGGTCGCAGTATAACCACCGTATGTGTGTATATACTTTTAGGATATTTTTCCAGCTTCCTATCAGCTGGCTCCTTGAGGGCGGCCGTATCTGGAGACGGTAACGCCACTTGATAAGCGTGTGAGCGCCTTATCACCCTAAGGGGTGTTTCCCAACGTACCCTAATTTCTGGCGGGAAAGGGTATAACGCCAATATTTGCTATCGGGGTAACCCTACGCATCATCACACACTTCATTTTATTTTATCTGATTCAGGAAAAACTACAGGTAGTTTTTTCACTCCCACATAATACCCTTTCTTGTGGTACTTGTAGTATCAGAAACACGTAACACCTCCTTCATTGCCCTTAACGTGTGGCCCTAATGAGAAATACGTTTGTTTATTCACCGTCGACACTGTATTCAGTGTCCGTGTCTGTGTCTGTGTCGACCGACTGAGGTAAAAGGGCGTTTTTAAAACCCCTGACGGTGTTTCTGAGACGCCTGGACCGGTCCTAATAGATTGTCGGCCGTCTCATGTCGTCAACCGACCTTGCAGCGTGTTGACATTCTCACGTAATTCTCTAAATAAGCCATCCATTCCGGTGTCGACTCCCTAGAGAGTGACATCACCATTACAGGCAATTTCTCCGCCTCCTCACCAACATCGTCCTCATACATGTCGACACACACGTACCGACACACAGCACACACACCGGGAATGCTCTGACAGAGGACAGGACCCACTAGCCCTTTGGGGAGACAGAGGGAGAGTCTGCCAGCACACACCAAAAACGCTATAATTATATAGGGACAACCTTATATAAGTGTTTCTCCCTTATAGCATCTTTTATATATATACAATATCGCCAAAATCAGTGCCCCCCCTCTCTGTTTTAACCCTGTTTCTGTAGTGCAGTGCAGGGGAGAGCCTGGGAGCCTTCTCTCCAGCTTTTCTGTGAGAGAAAATGGCGCTGTGTGCTGAGGAGATAGGCCCCGCCCCTTTTTCGGCGGGCTCGTCTCCCGCTATTTTTGAAGTTAGGCAGGGGTTAAATATCTCCATATAGCCTCTGTGGGCTATATGTGAGGTATTTTTTGCCTCTAATAAGGTTTTTATTTGCCTCTCAGAGCGCCCCCCCCCAGCGCTCTGCACCCTCAGTGACTGTTGTGTGAAGTGTGCTGAGAGGAAAATGGCGCACAGCTGCAGTGCTGTGCGCTACCTTTATGAAGACTCAGGAGTCTTCAGCCGCCGATTTTGGACCTCTTCTCTCTTCAGCGTCTGCAAGGGGGCCGGCGGCGCGGCTCCGGTGACCATCCAGGCTGTACCTGTGATCGTCCCTCTGGAGCTAGTGTCCAGTAGCCAAGCAGCAAATCCACTCTGCACGCAGGTGAGTTCACTACTTCTCCCCTAAGTCCCTCGTTGCAGTGATCCTGTTGCCAGCAGGACTCACTGTAAAGTAAAAAACCTAAGCTAAACTTTCTCTAAGCAGCTCTTTAGGAGAGCCACCTAGATTGCACCCTTCTCGTTCGGGCACAAAATCTAACTGGAGTCTGGAGGAGGGTCATAGGGGGAGGAGCCAGTGCACACCACCTGATCTGGTAAAAGCTTTACTTTTTTGTGCCCTGTCTCCTGCGGAGCCGCTATTCCCCATGGTCCTTTCAGGAACCCCAGCATCCACTTAGGACGATAGAGAAATAAGTTTGACGTGAGAAACTTGTTTCACCTAAAGATGGGTGTTACAATCTTTCTGCTCAGTGTGAGAAACCCCTCGGTAATCCATAGTGCTGGGGACCCTGCTCCTCCCACTATATAACTCTCAGTCTGTGGCTTCCTGCTGCCTCCATTCCCCTCCTCACATCATGTCACTGCCCCTGTCACATGCAGCCCTGACCTCACTGACACATCACTCATCTCCTGATATACTCTGTGCTGCTGGGGACCCTGCTCCTCCCACTATATAACTCTCAGTCTGTGGCTTCCTGCTGCCTCCATTCCCCTCCTCACATCATGTCACTGCCCCTGTCACATGCAGCCCTGACCTCACTGACACATCACTCATCTCCTGATATACTCTGTGCTGCTGGGGACCCTGCTCCTCCCACTATATAACTCTCAGTCTGTGGATTCCTGCTGCCTCCATTCCCCTCCTCACATCATGTCACTGCCCCTGTCACATGCAGCCCTGTCCTCACTGACACATCACTTATCTCCTGATATACTCTGTGCTGCTGGTAACCCTGCTACTCCCACTATATAACTCTCAGTCTGTGGCTTCCTGCTGCCTCCATTCCCCTCCTCACATCATGTCACTGCCCCTGTCACACGCAGCCCTGTCCTCACTGACACATCACTCATCTCCTGATATACTCTGTGCTGCTGGGGACCCTGCTCCTCCCACTATATAACTCTCAGTCTGTGACTTCCTGCTGCCTCCATTCCCCTCCTCACATCATGTCACTGCCCCTGTCACATGCAGCCCTGTCCTCACTGACACATCACTCATCTCCTGATATACTCTGTGCTGCTGGGGACCCTGCTCCTCCCACTATATAACTCTCAGTCTGCGTCTTCCTGCTGCCTCCATTCCCTTCCTTATATCATGTCACTGCCCCTGTCACATGCAGCCCTGTCCTCACTGACACATCACTCATCTCCTGATATACTCTGTGCTGCTGGGGACCCTGCTCCT
The DNA here is from genome assembly GCF_028390025.1 of Pseudophryne corroboree. NCBI lineage: Eukaryota > Metazoa > Chordata > Amphibia > Anura > Myobatrachidae > Pseudophryne > Pseudophryne corroboree. The sequence goes on from NC_086451.1 coordinate 479,085,287, forward strand.
CCCACTATATAACTCTCAGTCTGTGTCTTCCTGCTGCCTCCATTCCCTTCCTTATATCATGTCACTGCCCCTGTCACATGCAGCCCTGTCCTCACTGACACATCACTCATCTCCTGATATACTCTGTGCTGCTGGTGCTCCTCTCACTATATAACTCTGTCTGTGGCTTCCTGCTGCCTCCATTCCCCTCCTCACATCATGTCACATGCAGACCTGTCGTCACTGACACATCACTCGTCTCCTGATATAGCCTGTGCTGCTGGTGATACTCCCACTATATAACTCTCAGTCTGTGTCTTCCTGCTGCCTCCATTCCCCTCCTCACATCATGTCACTGCCTCTGTCACATGCAGCCCTGTCCTCACTGACACATCACTCATCTCCTGATATACTCTGTGCTGCTGGGGACCCTGCTCCTCCCACTATATTACTCTCAGTCTGTGGCTTCCTGCTGCCTCCATTCCCTTCCTCACATCATGTCACATGCAGCCCTGTCCTCACTACACATCACCCATCTCCTGATATACTCTGTGCTGCTGGGGACTCTGCTCTTCCCACTATAAAACTCTGTCTGTGGCTTCCTGCTGCCTCCATTCCCCTCCTCACATCATGTCACTGCCCGTCACATGCAGCCTTGTTCTCACTAACACATCACTCATCTCCTGATATACTCTGCTGCTGGGGAAACTGCTCCTCCCACTATATAACTCTCAGTCTGTGTCTTCCTGCTGCCTCCATTCCCCTCCTCACATCATGTCACTGCCCCTGTCACATGCAGCCCTGTCCTCACTGACACATCACTTATCTCCTGATATACTCTGTGCTGCTGGGGACCCTGCTCCTCCCACTATATAACTCTCAGTCTGTGGCTTCCTGCTGCCTCCATTCCCTTCCTTATATCATGTCACTGCCCCTGTCACATGCAGCCCTGTCCTCACTGACACATCACTCATCTCCTGATATACTCTGTGCTGCTGGGAACCCTGCTCCTCCCACTATATAACTCTCAGTCTGTGGCTTCCTGCTGCCTCCATTCCCTTCCTTATATCATGTCACTGCCCCTGTCACATGCAGCCCTGTCCTCACTGACACATCACTCATCTCCTGATATACTCTGTGCTGCTAGTGCTCCTCTCACTATATAACTCTGTCTGTGGCTTCCTGCTGCCTCCATTCCCCTCCTCACATCATGTCACTGCCTCTGTCACATGCAGCCCTGTCCTCACTGACACATCACTCGTCTCCTGATATACTCTGTGCTGCTGGTGATACTCCCACTATATAACTCTGTCTGTGTCTTCCTGCTGCCTCCATTCCCCTCCTCACATCATGTCACTGCCCCTGTCACATGCAGCCCTGTCTTCACTACACATCACCCATCTCCTGATATACTCTGTGCTGCTGGGGACTCTGCTCCTCCCACTATATAACTCTCAGTCTGTGGCTTCCTGCTGCCTCCATTCCCCTCCTCACATCATGTCACTGCCCCTGTCACATGCAGCCCTGTCCTCACTGACACATCACTCATCTCCTGATATTCTCTGTGCTGCTGGGGCCCCTGCTCCTCCCACTATATAACTCCCAGTCTGTGGCTTCCTGCTGCCTCCATTCCCCTCCTCACATCATGTCACTGTCCCTGTCACATGCAGCCCTGTCCTCACTGACCCATCACCCATCTCCTGATATACTCTGTGCTGCTGGGGAAACTGCTCCTCCCACTATATAACTCTCAGTCTGTGGCTTCCTGCTGCCTCCATTCCCCTCCTCACATCATGTCACTGTCCCTGTCACATGCAGCCCTGTCCTCACTGACACACCCCTCATCTCCTGATATACTCTGTGCTGCTGGGGACCCTGCTCCTCCCACTATATAACTCCCAGTCTGTGGCTTCCTGCTGCCTCCATTCCCCTCCTCACATCATGTCACTGTCCCTGTCACATGCAGCCCTGTCCTCACTGACCCATCACCCATCTCCTGATATACTCTGTGCTGCTGGGGAAACTGCTCCTCCCACTATATAACTCTCAGTCTGTGGCTTCCTGCTGCCTCCATTCCCCTCCTCACATCATGTCACTGTCCCTGTCACATGCAGCCCTGTCCTCACTGACACACCCCTCATCTCCTGATATACTCTGTGCTGCTGGGGACCCTGCTCCTCCCACTATATAACTCTCAGTCTATGTCTTCCTGCTGCCTCCATTCCCTTCCTTATATCATGTCACTGCCCCTGTCACATGCAGCCCTGTCCTCACTGACACATCTCTCATCTCCTGATATACTCTGTGCTGCTGGGGACCCTGCTCCTCCCACTATATAACTCTCAGTCTGTGGCTTCCTGCTGCCTCCATTCCCCTCCTCACATCATGTCACTGCCCGTGTCACATGCAGCCCTGTCCTCACTGACACATAACTCATCTCCTGAAATACTCTGTGCTGCTGGAGACCCTGCTCCTTCCACTATATAACTCTCAGTCTGTTTTCCTGCTGCCTCCATTCCCCTCCTCACATCATGTCACTGCCCCTGTCACATGCAGCCCTGTCCTAACTGACACATCTCTCATCTCCTGATATACTCTGTGCTGCTGGGGAAACTGCTCCTCCCACTATATAACTCAGTCTGTGGCTTCCTGCTGCTTCCATTCCCTGCCTCACATCATGTCACTGCCCCTGTCACATGCAGCCCTGTCCTCATTGACACATCACTCATCTCCTGATATACTCTGTGCTGCTGTGGGACCCTGCTCCTCCCACTATATAACTCTCAGTCTGTGGCTTCCTGCTGCCTCCATTCCCCTCCTCACATCATGTCACTGCCCCTGTCACATGCAGCCCTGTCCTCACTGACACATCACCCATCTCCTGATATACTCTGTGCTGCTGGGGACCCTGCTCCTCCCACTATATAACTCTCAGTCTGTGTCTTCCTGCTGCCTCCATTCCCCTCCTCACATCATGTCACTGCCCCTATCACATGCAGCCCTGTCCTCACTGACATATCACTCATCTCCTGATATACTCTGTGCTGCTGGGGACCCTGCTACTCCCACTATATAACTCTCAGTCTGTGGCTTCCTGCTGCCTCCATTCCTCTCCTCACATCATGTCACTGCCCCTGTCACATGCAGCCCTGTCCTCACTGACACATCACTCATCTCCTGATATACTCTGTGCTGCTGTGGACCACGTGCAGTTCTGCTCTCAGTAATGGTCTGGTAACAGTTGTATCTCCGTGGCCATATACATGGATTTCCATATACTGTGAGATAACACGAGTGACTAGCGGAGGAGCGGTATGGCTATAAGTGGAGAGTATTATTACCATAGCGGTCCTGTGGCCGGAGGAAGTACTGGAGGTGACGCACCTGAATGTTGGTGAGGAGAGTTTCTACGGATGACAGCCCGTCGGCAAAGAGGAATGGCGCTGGGAACCCAGGAGGAAGGGTTTGCCCCGCCAGCTGAACTTTGTCCAAGGTTGGTTTAATTATTGGAATAGTGATTTGGATGTCATCTGCAGTGAGACAGAAAAGAGTAAGTCACCAGGACACGCAGCACACATTACACGTATGTCATCAGCAGTAAGTCACCAGGACATGCAGCACATATTACACGTATGTCCTCTGCAGTAAGTCACCAGGACATGCAGCACACATTACACGTATGTCATCTGCAGTAAGTCACCAGGACATGCAGCACATATTACACGTATGTCATCTGCAGTAAGTCACCAGGACACACAGCACATATTACATGTATGTCATCAGCAGTAAGTCACCAGGACATGCAGCACATATTACACGTATGTCATCTGCAGTAAGTCACCAGGACATGCAGCACATATTACACATATGTAATCTGCAGTAAGTCACCAGGACATGCATCACATATTACACGTATGTCATCTGCAGTAAGTCACCAGGACACGCAGCACATATAACACATATGTCAAGCAGTAAGTCACCAGGACACGCAGCACATATTACACGTATGTCATCTGCAGTAAGTCACCAGGACACGCAGCACACATTACACGTATGTCATCTGCAGTAAGTCACCAGGACACGCAGCACATATTACACGTATGTCATCTGCAGTAAGTCACCAGGACACACGGCACATATACACGTATGTCATCAGCCACATACACATAAACTAAGGATGGGACAAGGACTCACTGGGGCTTCCCTGTGTAACTGCAACGTTCCAAGCCTTAGTAAGAGAAAAGTGGAGACAGATAAAGAGAGATAAAGTAGCAGTCAACCAGCTCCTAACTGATATGTCACAGGCTGTGTGTGAAAAATGACAGGAGCTGATTGGCTGGTACTTTATCACTCTTTATCCGTCTCCACTTTATTTCTTGCTAAGGCTTAATACAGTGCATCCAGAAAGTATTCACAGCGCTTCACTTTTCCACATTTTGTTATGTTACAGCCTTATTCCAAAACTGAATAAAATCTCTTTTTCCCCTCCAAATTCAACACACAATACGCCATAATGAAAACGAGGAAAAAGTTTTTTTTAGATTTTTGCAAATTTATTAAAAATTTAAAGAAAAAAAGAATCCCATGTACATATGTATTCACAGCCTTTGCCATGAAGCTCATAATTGCGCTCAGGTGCATTCTGTTTCCACTGATCATCCTTGAGATGTTCCTACAGCTTAATTGGAGTCCACCTGTAGTAAATTCAGTTGATTGGACATTATTTGGAAAGGCGCACACCTGTCTATATAAGGTCCCACACTTGACAGTGCATGTCTGAGCACAAACCAAGCATGAAGTCAAAGGAATTGTATGTACACCTCCAAGACAGTATTGTCTCGAGGCACAAATCTGGGGAAGGGTACAGAAAATAAGATTTTACTTACCGGTAAATCTATTTCTCGTAGTCCGTAGTGGATGCTGGGGACTCCATAAGGACCATGGGGAATAGACGAGCTCCGCAGGAGACATGGGCACTTTAAGAAAGAACTTAGATTCTGGTGTGCTCTGGCTCCTCCCTCTATGTCCCTCCTCCAGACCTCAGTTAGAGAAACTGTGCCCGGAAGAGCTGACAGTACAAGGAAAGGATTTTGGGAATCCAGGGTAAGACTCATACCAGCCACACCAATCACACCGTATAACTTGTGATAACTTTACCCAGTTAACAGTATGAACAATCACAGAGCATCAGATAAACTCTGATGCAACTATAACATAACCCTTATTTAAGCAATAACTATATACAAGCATTGCAGAAGAAGTCCGCACTTGGGACGGGCGCCCAGCATCCACTACTGACTACGAGAAATAGATTTACCGGTAAGTAAAATCTTATTTTCTCTAACGTCCTAGTGGATGCTGGGGACTCCGTAAGGACCATGGGGATTATACCAAAGCTCCCAAACGGGCGGGAGAGTGCGGATGACTCTGCAGCACCGAATGAGCAAACACAAGGTCCTCCTCAGCCAGGGTATCAAACTTGTAGAACTTTGCAAAGGTGTTTGAACCTGACCAAGTAGCCGCTCGACAAAGCTGTAATGCCGAGACCCCTCGGGCAGCCGCCCAAGAAGAGCCCACCTTCCTTGTGGAATGGGCCTTAACTGATTTCGGGAGCGGCAACCCAGCCACAGAATGAGCCTGCTGAATCGTGTTACAGATCCAGCGAGCAATAGTTTGCTTTGAAGCAGGCGCCCCAAGCTTGTTGGAAGCATACAGGATAATCAAAGATTCTGTTTTCCTGACCTTAGCCGTTCTGGCTACATAAACCTTCAAAGCCCCGACTACATCCAGTGACTCGGAATCCTCCAAGTCAGTAGTAGCCACAGGCACCACAATAGGTTGGTTTATATGAAAGGATGAAACCATTTTCGGCAGAAATTGTGGGTGGGTCCGCAATTCTGCTCTATCCGCATGGAAAACCAGATAAGGGCTTTTATGTGACAAAGCCGCCAATTCTGACACACGCCTAGCCGAAGCCAAGGCTAATAGCATGACCACCTTCCACGTGAGATATTTTACTTCCACCGTTTTGAGTGGTTCAAACCAGTGTGATTTCAGGAAACTCAACACCACGTTAAGATCCCAAGGTGCCACTGGAGGCACAAAAGGGGGCTGAATATGCAGCACTCCCTTTACAAACGTCTGAACTTCAGGCAGAGAAGCCAGTTCTTTTTGAAAGAAAATGGATAAGGCCGAAATCTGAACCTTAATGGAACCCAATTTAAGGCCCAAAGTCACTCCCGACTGTAGGAAGTGAAGGAAAAGGCCCAGCTGGAATTCCTCCGTAGGGGCATTCCTGGCCTCACACCAAGCCACATATTTTCGCCATATACGGTGATAATGTTGAGCCGTCACATCCTTCCTAGCCTCTATCAGCGTAGGAATGACCTCATCTGGAATGCCTTTTTCTGCTAGGATCCGGCGTTCAACCGCCATGCCGTCAAACGCAGCCGCGGTAAGTCTTGGAACAGACAGGGCCCCTGTTGCACAAGTCCTGTCCTAGAGGCAGAGGCCACGGGTCCTCTGTGAGCATTTCTTGCAGATCTGGATACCAAGTCCTTCTTGGCCAATCCGGAACAATGAGTATTGTTCTCACTCCTCTTTTCCTTATGATTCTCAGCACCTTGGGTATGAGGCAGAGGAGGAAATACATAGACCGACGGGAACACCCACGGTGTCACCAGTGCATCCACAGCTATCGCCTGAGGGTCTCTTGATCTGGCGCAATATCTCTGCAGCTTTTTGTTGAGGCGGGATGCCATCATGTCCACCTGTGGCAGTTCCCACCGACTTGCAATCTGCGTGAAGACTTCTTGATGAAGTCCCCACTCTCCCGGGTGGAGGTCGTGCCTGCTGAGGAAGTCTGCTTCCCAGTTGTCCATTCAAGGAATGAACACTGCTGACAGTGCGCTTACGTGATTCTCCGCCCAGCGAAGAATTCTGATGGCTTCTACCATCGCCACCCTGCTCCTTGTGCCACTGCGGTGATGTTGTCTGACTGAATCAGAACCGGTTGGTCGCGAAGCAGGGACTCCGCTTGACGTAGGGCGTTGTATATGGCCCTTAGTTCCAGGATGTTGATGTGAAGGCAAGTCTCCTGACTTGACCACAGCCCTTGGAATTTTTTCCCCTGTGTGACTGCCCCCCACCCTCGGAGGCTTGCATCCGTGTTCACCAGGACCCAGTCCTGAATGCCGAATCTGCGACCTTCGAGAAGGTGAGCTCTTGCCGCCACCACAGGAGAGACACCCTGGCCCTGGGGAACAGGGTGATTAACCGATGATCCGGACCACTCGTCCAGTAAGTCCCATTGGAAGGTCCTCGCATTTAACCTGCCGAAGGGAATGGCCTCGTATGATGCCACCATCCTTCCCAGGACTCGAGTGCAGTGATGCACTGACACCTGTTTTGGTTTTAATAGATTCCTGACCAGTGTCACGAGCTCCTGAGCTCTCTCTATCGGGAGATAAACCCTTTTCTGGTCTGTGTCTAGGATCGTGCCTAGGAGAGGCAGATGAGCTGTAGGAACCAACTGCGACTTTGGAATATATAGAATCCAGCCGTGTTGCCGTTACACTTCCAGAGAAAGTGATACGCTGTTCAGCAACTGCTCTCTTGATCTCGCTTTTATGAGGAGATCGTCCAAGTACGTGATAATAGTGACACCTTGCTTCCGCAGGAGCACCATCATTTCCGCCATTACCTTGGTGAATATTCTCGGGGCCGTGGAGAGACCAAACGGCAACGTCTGAAATTGGTAATGACAATCCCGTACCACAATTCTGAGGTACGCCTGATGAGGTGGATAAATGGGGACGTGAAGGTATGCATCCTTTATGCCCAGAGACACCATAAAATCTCCCCCTTTCAGGCTTGCAATGACCGCTCTTAGCGATTCCATCTTGAACTTGAACCTTTTCAGGTATATGTTCAGGGATTTTAAATTTAATATGGGTCTGACCGAACCGTCAACATGGTCGAATAATAACCCCCTCCTTGTTGAAGGAGGGGAACCTTGACCACCACCTGTTGAAGATACAATTTGTGAATTGCAGTTAACGCTGTTTCCCTCTCGTGGGGGGAAGCCGGCAGGGCCGTCGGTGAGGGGGCATCTCCTCAAAGTCCAACTTGGATCCCTGAGACACAATATCTATTGCCCAGGGATCTAACAGGGAGTGAACCCACTTGTGGCTGAACTTACGAAGGCGTGCCCCCACCGGGCCTAGCTCCGCCTGTGGAGCCCCAGCGACATGCGGTGGATTTTGTAGAGGCCGGGGAGGACTTCTGTTCCTGGGAACTAGTTGTGTTGTGCAGTTTCTTTCCTCTGTCCCCGCCTCTGGCAAGAAAGGACGCACCTCGGACTTTCTTGTTTCTTTGTTCGAAAGGCTGCATTTGATAATGTCGTGCTTTCCTAGGCTGTGCTGGAATATAAGGCAAAATATCAGAATTACCAGCTATAGCTGTGGAGACCAGGTCCGAGAACCCTTCTCCACACAATCCTCAGCCTTCCATATGCCTCTTAAGTCGGCATCATCTGTCCATTGCATATTCTACAGGACACGTCAAGCAGAAATCGACATAGCTTTGACTCTAGGACCCAGTAGACTCATGTCTCTTTGGGCATGTTTTATATATATATCTCTTAAGACAGCATCTTTAATATATATATCTCTATATATACATATATATATATATATACATATATATATACACATATATATATCTCTATATATACATATATATATACACATACTAGGGTCTCAATCTCTGCTGATAAGGTACCTGTCCACGCTGCCACAGCGCTATAAACCCATGCCGACACAATCGCCGGTCTGAGTAGTGTACCAGAATGTGCACGCTATCTGCAGGATCCCTTAGAATAGCTGTTACGTCAGGGCTACCTTTTGGGCAAACGTGACACCCTAGGGCAGTGGTTCCCAAACTGTGTGCCGTGGCTCCCTGGGGTGCCTCGGGACACTTGCAGGGGTGCCCTGGGTTGGTGGTCCAGGACCAATTCAAATTATTTATGGTCAATATAAAAGGCAAAACTAGTGCTGGTGGCTGTCAGTCATAAAATATGGGGACAAACAGAAGCAAATCTTGTCCTTCACCACACAACTGACCCTAAGGATGACCTATAAACACAGTCTACTTAATTTAATATTTCTTTCTATATTTCTCAATAAGAAATTATTGGCCTAGGGGTGCCGTGAAAAAAATTCTGATACTCTAGGGCGCCGTGATTCAAAAAAGTTTGGGAACCACTGCCCTAGGGGAAGATTCCCATCGTATCCTGGCCCTAGTGGGGAAAGGATACTCCCTGAAAATTCTTTGTGGAAAACTGCAGTCTCTTGTCCGGAGATTCCCGCTCTTTTTCATCATGAGAGGAGGGAAATTTACCTCAGCTTTCTTCCCCTTAAACATGTGTACCCTCGTTTCAGGGACAGATGAGTCATCAGTGATATGCAAATCATCTTTTATTACAATAATCATATATTGAATACTTTTCTGCCATTTTGGCTGTAATTTTGCATTATCGTAGTCGACACTGGAGTCAGACTCCGTGTCGATATCAGTGTCTATTATTTTGGATAGTGAGCATTGAGAGACTCTGAAAGTCTCTGTGACATAGGGACAGACATGGGTAGATTCCCTGTCTGTTCTCTAATCTTTTGTGCAATAAATTCACCTTAGCACTTAATTACACATATCCAAACAGGTGTCGGCGTTGTCGACGGAGACACCCTCTCACACACATATTTGCTCCATCTCATCATTAGGGGAGCCTTTTACCTCAGACATGTCGACACACACGTACCGACACACCACACACTCAGGGAATGCTCAACTGAAGACAATTCCCCCATAAGGCCCTTTGGAGAGACAGAGAGAGAGTATGCCAGCACACACCCCAGCGCTATTAACCCAGGAATAACACAGTAACTTAATGTTAACCCAGTAGCTGCTGTTTATATTGATTTTTGCGCCTAATTATGTGCCCCCCCCTCTCTGTTTACCCTCTTCTACCGTGTATCTGCAGGGGAGAGGCTGGGAGCTTCCTCTCAGCAGAGCTGTGGAGAAAAAACATGGCGCTGGTGAGTGCTGAGGAAGAAGCCCCGCCCCCTCGACGGCGGGCTTCTGTCCCGCTTTCATGTACAATTTTTGGCGGGGGCTCATACATATATTAACAGTGCCCAACTGTATATATGCAAACTTTTGCCAAAGATGTCTCTAATTGCTGCCCAGGGCGCCCCTTCCTGCGCCCTGCACCCTTACAGTGACCAGAGTATGTGGGTGTAGGTTGGGAGCAATGGCGCACAGCTGCAGTGCTGTGCGCTACCTCAGTGAAGACTGGAGTCTTCTGCCGCCGATTTCGAAGTCTTCTTGCTTCTTTCACGCGGCTTCTGTCTTCCGGCTCTGCGAGGGGGACGGCGGCGCGGCTCCGGGATGGGACGACAAAGGGTGAGATCCTGTGTACGATCCCTCTGGAGCTAATGGTGTCCAGTAGCCTAAGAAGCAGGACCTATCTTCAGAGAGTAGGGCTGCTTCTCTCCCCTCAGTCCCACGATGCAGGGAGTCTGTTGCCAGCAGAGCTCCCTGAAAATAAAAAAAAACTAACAAAATACTTTCTTATAGCAAGCTCAGGAGAGCTCACTAAACAGCACCCAGCTCGTCCGGGCACAGATTCAAACTGAGGTCTGGAGGAGGGACATAGAGGGAGGAGCCAGAGCACACCAGAATCTAAATTCTTTCTTAAAGTGCCCATGTCTCCTGCGGAGCCAGTCTATTTCCCATGGTCCATACGGAGTCCCCAGCATCCACTAGGACGTTACAGAAAAATATCTGCTGCTTTGAAGGTCCCAATGAGCACAGTGGCCTCCCTCATCCATAAATGGAAGAAGTTCGGAACCACAAGTACTCTTCCTAGAGCTGGCCGGCCGTCTAAACTGAGCGATCCGGGGAGAAGAGCCCTAGTCAGGAAGGTGACCTGATGGGTCACTCTGTCAGAGCTACAACATTCCTCTGTGGAGAGAGGAGAACCTTCCAGAAGGACAACCATCTCTGCAGCAATCCAAACGGAAGCCACTCCTTAAGTAAAAAGCACATAGCAGCCCGCCTGGAGTTTGCCAAAATGCACCTGAAGGACTCTCAGACTATGAGAATCAAAATTCTCTGGTCTGATGAGACAAAGATTGAACTCTTTGGCGTGAATACCAAGAGTCATGTTTGGAGGAAACCAGGCAACGCTCATCACCAGGCCAGTACCATCCCTACAATGAAGCATGGTGTTGGCAGCATCATGCTGTGGGGATGTTTTGCAGTTGCAGGAACTGGGAGACTAGTCAGGATTGAGGGAAAGATGAATGCAGCAATGTACAGAGACATCCTGGATGAAAACCTGCTCCAGAGCGCTCTTGATCTCAGACTGGGGCGACGGTTCATCTTTCAGCAGGACAATGACCCTAAGCACACAGCCAAGATATCAATGGAGTGGCTTCAGGACAACTCTGTGAATGTCCTTGAGTGGCCCAGCCAGAGCCCAGACTTGAATCCGATTGAACATCTCTGGAGAGATCTGAAAATGGCTGTGCACCGACGTTTCCCATCCAACCTGATGGAGCTTGAGAGGTGCTGCAAAGAGGAATGGGCGAAACTGCCCAAAGATAGGTGTGCCAAGCTTGTGGCTTCATATTCAAAAAGACCTGAGGCTGTAATTGCTGCCAAAGGTGCATCAACAAAGTATTGGGCAAAGGCTGTGAATACTTATGTACATGTGATTTCTTAGTTTTTTATTTTTAATAAATTTGCAAAACTCAAAAAAACTTTTTTCATGTTGTCATGATGAGATATAGGTGGTCATTCCGAGTTGTTCGTTACCTGGGTGCATCAGCAACTGCAGACAGCCAGAACTCAGGAGGAGTCTCTGGATCCAGCAGGCAGTGCACATCCCCAATCAGCGGCCACCTACAGCTGCACTTGGCTTTGCACAAAGCCGCTTTTCAGCCTGTTCCTGAACAGCCAAAAATGTCTCCATCTTCCAGGCCTCCAGTGTTACCCAATGCCCACTGACCCCCAGGAGCCCCGATGCTCAGCGTACTGTCCGTGCACTGACCCCCAATACTCAACGTACTGTCCGCGCACTGACCCCCAGGAGCCCCAATGCTCAGCGTACTGTCCACCTGGAGCCCCAATGCTCAGCGTACTGTCCACCAGGAGCCCCAATGCTCAGCGTACTGTCCGCGCACTGACCCCCAGGAGCCCCAATGCTCAGCGTACTGTCCACACACTGACCCCCAGGAGCCCCAATGCTCAGCGTACTGTCCACGCACTGACCCACAGGAGCCCCAATGCTCAGCGTACTGTCCACGCACTGACCCACAGGAGCCCCAATGCTCAGCGTACTGTCCACGCACTGACCCCCAGGAGCCCCAATGCTCAGCGTACTGTCCGCACACTGACCCCCAGGTGCCCCAATACTCAGCATACTGTCCACGCACTGACCCCCAGGAGCCCCAATGCTCAGCCTACTGTCCACGTACTGCCCCCCAGGAGCCCCAATACTCAGCCTACTGTCCGTGCACTGACCCACAGGAGCCCCAATGCTCAGCGTACTGTCCACGCACTGACTCCCAGGAGCCCCAATGCTCAGCGTACTGTCCGCGCACTGACCCCCAGGTGCCCCAATACTCAGCATACTGTCCACGCACTGACCCCCAGGAGCCCCAATGCTCAGCCTACTGTCCACGCACTAACCCCCAGGAGCCCCAATGCTCAGCGTACTGTCCACCAGGAGCCCCAATGCTCAGCGTACTGTCCACCAGGAGCCCCAATGCTCAGCGTACTGTCCGCGCACTGACCCCCAGGAGCCCCAATGCTCAGCGTACTGTCCGCGCACTGACCCTCAGGTGCCCCAATACTCAGCATACTGTCCACGCACTGACCCCCAGGAGCCCCAATGCTCAGCGTACTGTCCACGCACTGACCCACAGGAGCCCCAATGCTCAGCGTACTGTCCACGCACTGACCCCCAGGAGCCCCAATGCTCAGCGTACTGTCCGCGCACTGACCCCCAGGTGCCCCAATACTCAGCATACTGTCCACGCACTGCCCCCCAGGAGCCCCAATGCTCAGCCTACTGTCCACGCACTGACCCCCAGGAGCCCAAATGCTCAGCGTACTGTCCACGCACTGACCCCCAGGAGCCCCAATACTCAGCCTACTGTCCGTGCACTGACCCACAGGAGCACCAATGCTCAGCGTACTGTCCACGCACTGACCCACCGGAGCCCCAATGCTCAGCGTACTGTCCACGTACTGACCCACCGGAGCCCCAATGCTCAGCGTACTGTCCACGCACTGACCCCCACCAGCGTACTGTCCACCAGGAGCCCCAATGCTCAGCATACTGTCCGTGCACTGACCCCCAGGAGCCCCAATGCTCAGCGTACTGTCCACGCACTGACCCCCAGGAGCCCCAATGCTCAGCGTACTGTCCACGCACTGACCCCCAGGAGCCCCAATGCTCAGCGTACTGTCCACGCACTGACCACCAGGAGCCCCAATGCTCAGCGTACTGTCCACGCACTGACCCCCAGGAGCCCCAATACTCAGCCTACTGTCCGTGCACTGACCCACAGGAGCACCAATGCTCAGCGTACTGTCCACGTACTGACCCACCGGAGCCCCAATGCTCAGCGTACTGTCCACGCACTGACCCCCACCAGCGTACTGTCCACCAGGAGCCCCAATGCTCAGCGTACTGTCCGTGCACTGACCCACAGGAGCCCCAATGCTCAGCATACTGTCCACGCACTGACCCCCAGGAGCCCCAATGCTCAGCGTACTGTCCACGCACTGACCCCCAGGAGCCCCAATGCTCAGCGTACTGTCCACGCACTGACCCCCAGGAGCCCCAATGCTCAGAGTACTGTCCACGCACTGACCCCCAGGAGCCCCAATGCTCAGCGTACTGTCCACGCACTGACCCACAGGAGCCCCAATGCTCAGCGTACTGTCCAAGCACTGACTCCCAGGAGCCCCAATGCTCAGCGTACTGTCCGCGCACTGACCCCCAGGTGCCCCAATACTCAGCATACTGTCCACGCACTGACCCCCAAGGAGCCCCAATGCTCAGCGTACTGTCCACACACTGACCCCCAGGAGCCCCAATGCTCAGCCTACTGTCCACGCACTAACCCCCAGGAGCCCCAATGCTCAGCGTACTGTCCACGCACTGACCCCCAGGAGCTCCAATGCTCAGCGTACTGTCCGCGCACTGACCCCCAATGCTCAGCATATTGTCCGCGCACTGACCCCCAGGTGCCCCAATACTCAGCATACTGTCCACGCACTGACCCCCAGGAGCCCTAATACTCAGCGTACTGTCCGTGCACTGACCCCCAGGAGCCCCAAAGCTCAGCGTACTGTCCACGCACTGACCCCCAATGCTCAGCGTACTGTCCACACACTGACCCCCAGGAGCCCCAATGCTCAGCGTACTGTCCGTGCACTGACCCCCAGGAGCCCCAAAGCTCAGCGTACTGTTCACGCACTGACCCCCAATGCTCAGCGTACTGTCCACACACTGACCCCCAGGAGCCCCAAAGCTCAGCGTACTGTCCACGCACTGACCCCCAATGCTCAGCGTACTGTCCACACACTGACCCCCAGGAGCCCCAAAGCTCAGCGTACTGTCCACGCACTGACCCCCAATGCTCAGCGTACTGTCCACACACTGACCCCCAGGAGCCCCAATGCTCAGCGTACTGTCCACACACTGACCCCCAGGAGCCCCAATGCTCAGCATACTGTCCACACACTGACCCCCAGGAGCCCCAATGCTCAGCGTACTGTCCACGCACTGACCCCAAGGTGCCCCAATACTCAGCATACTGTCCACGCACTGACCCCCAGGAGCCCCAATGCTCAGCGTACTATCCACGCACTGACCCCCAGGAGCCCCAATGCTCAGCGTACTGTCCGCGCACTGACCCCCAGGAGCCCCAATACTCAGCATACTGTCCACGCACTGACCCCCAGGAGCCCCAATGCTCAGTGTAATGTCCGCGAACTGACCCCCAGGAGCCCCAATGCTCAGTGCACTGACCCCCAGGAGCTCCAATGCTCAGCGTACTGTCCGCGCACTGACCCCCAATGCTCAGCGTACTGTCCACGCACTGACCCCCAATGCTCAGCGTACTGTCCGCGCACTGACCCCCAATGCTCAGCGTACTGTCCGCGCACTGACCCCCGGAGCCCCAATGCTCAGCGTACTGTCCACGCACTGACCCCCTGGAGCCCTAATGCTCAGCGTACTGTCCACGCACTGACCCACCAGGAGCCCCAATGCTCAGCGTACTGTCCACGCACTGACCCACCAGGAGCCCCAATGCTCAGCGTACTGTCCACGCACTGACCCACCAGGAGCCCCAATGCTCAGCGTACTGTCCACGCACTGACCCACCGGAGCCCCAATGCTCAGCGTACTGTCCACGCACTGGTCCCCAATAGCCTCAATGCTCAGTGCACTATCCACGCACTGACCCCCAGGAGCCCCAATGCTCAGTGTAATGTCCGCAAACTGACCCCCAATGCTCAGCGTACTGTCCGCGCACTGACCCCCCCTGGAGCCCCAATGCTCAACGTACTGTCCACGCACTGGTCCCCAATAGCCTGACCCACCAGGAGCACCAATGCTCAGCGTTCTGTCCGCGCACTGACCCCCAATGCTCAGCGTACTGTCTGCGCACTGACCCCCCAGAAGCCCCAATGCTCAGCGTACTGTCCGCGCACTGACCCCCAGGAGTCCCAATGCTCAGCGTACTGTCCGCGCACTGACCCCCAGGAGCCCCAAAGCTCAGTGTACTGTCCACGCACTGACCCCCAGGAGCCCCAATGCTCAGCGTACTCTCCATGCACTGACCCCCAGGAGCACCAATGCCTAGCGTACTCTCCATGCACTGACCCCAGGAGCCCCAATGCTCGGCGTACTGTCCACGCACTGACCCCCAATGCTCAACGTACTGCCCGCGCACTGACCCCCAGGAGCCCCAATGCTCAGCGTACTGTCCGCGCACTGACCCCCAGGAGCCGCAATGCTCAGCGTACTCTCCGCACACTGACCCCCAGGGGCCCCAATGATCAGCGCACTGACCCCCAGGAGCTCCAATGTTCAGCCTACTGTCCATTCACTGACCCCCAGGATCACCAATGCCATCATAACGTATAGACACACTGGCCAGCTGCCCAGGGCCCCACACTTTCAAGGGCCTTCTGGCAGAGGTGGGCTGGTGCTTCCGGAGCTTCTTGGGAGACAGTTCGAGAAAGCTGCCCGTCTGCCCTAATTATGAATTACACACAATCAAAGTGGCCACATAGTATTCTCTGCCTGCTTCCCACTCTGGAACCAGACAATGAATGGCTGTCAGCATGATAGCTGGAGCTATCCACCAATCACAGTGCAGCATTCTCTACCTGCCTCCCACTCTGCAGCCAGACAGTGGATGGCTGTCAGCATGCTGATTGGTGGATAGATGGAGTTGTCCACCAATCACACTGCAGCATTCTCTACCTACCCCTCACCCTGCAACCGAACAGTGGCTCGAGCTATCCACCAATCAGAGTGCTGACAGCCAGTCACTGTATGGAGCATGTGAAGGGGCTGCAGGAGGGGTGAGTTATAAAAACATTTTTTTATATTTATTTCCATGAATGGGTGTGTAGGGACCCCAGTGTATTACTTTGCCCAGGGCCTACAATGCTTTTAAGACAGCCCTGGATACTCTCATCCATTAGCCTCAGTCTGAAGGCTCTTGTTCGTTATTATCCATTAAAGCCCTATGAATGGGGGAATTCCTATAGATGAAATACCTATTAGAGTATTTGTGAGTATTTTCTTCCATACGTCTGAGTTTTCTCCACCGGTTTCCAGCCATTCATACATGGACAGGTGGTTGGAGACCTTAGAGGTCTTGGAACGATACCAATAGCTGCAATTAGGAGATGTCTCCATAATGAGGTCTTCTGCAGACTCAACTTGGAACAGTCCCAAAGACTCTTTCATTTCACCCATACTTCTTATCTACATGTCCCAAGAGAATTCTGTTCATGCAAATAATTTCTTACAAGACCATTTTTCCATCTGGTCTAAAGAACAACCAAGGAAAAATAAGAATTTACTTACCGATAATTCTATTTCTCGTAGTCCGTAGTGGATGCTGGGGACTCCGTCAGGACCATGGGGAATAGCGGCTCCGCAGGAGACAGGGCACAAAAATAAAGCTTTAGGATCAGGTGGTGTGTACTGGCTCCTCCCCCTATGACCCTCCTCCAAGCCTCAGTTAGGATACTGTGCCCGGACGAGCGTACACAATAAGGAAGGATATTGAACCCCGGGTAAGACTCATACCAGCCACACCAATCACACCGTATAACTTGTGATCTGAACCCAGTTAACAGTATGACAAACGTAGGAGCCTCTGAACAGACGGCTCACAACAAATAACAACCCGATTTTTTTTTTTTTTTGTAACAATAACTATGTACAAGTATTGCAGACAATCCGCACTTGGGATGGGCGCCCAGCATCCACTACGGACTACGAGAAATAGAATTATCGGTAAGTAAATTCTTATTTTCTCTAACGTCCTAAGTGGATGCTGGGGACTCCGTCAGGACCATGGGGATTATACCAAAGCTCCCAAACGGGCGGGAGAGTGCGGATGACTCTGCAGCACCGAATGAGAGAACTCAAGGTCCTCCTCAGCCAGGGTATCAAATTTGTAGAATTTTGCAAACGTATTTGTCCCTGACCAAGTAGCAGCTCGGCAGAGTTGTAATGCCGAGACTCCCCGGGCAGCCGCCCAGGATGAGCCCACTTTCCTTGTGGAATGGGCCTTGACAGATTTAGGTTGTGGCAAGCCTGCCACAGAATGTGCAAGTTGAATTGTGCTACAAATCCAACGAGCAATCGTCTGCTTAGAAGCAGGAGCACCCATCTTGTTGGGTGCATACAATATAAGCAGTGAGTCAGACTTTCTGACTCCCGCCGTTCTTGAAATATATATTTTCAATGCCCGGACCACGTCCAACAACTTGGAATCCTCCAACTCGTTAGTAGCCGCAGGCACCACAATAGGCTGGTTCAGGTGAAACGCTGACACCACCTTAGGCAGAAAATGAGGACGCGTCCGCAGTTCTGCCCTGTCCGTATGGAAAATCAGATATGGGCTCTTATATGATAAAGCCGCCAATTCTGATACTCTCCTGGCTGAAGCCAGGGCCAGTAGCATGGTTACTTTCCATGTGAGATACTTCAGCTCCACCGATTTGAGCGGCTCAAACCAATGGGATTTAGAAAATCCAAGACTACATTAAGATCCCACGGTGCCACTGGGGGCACAACCGGGGGCTGTATATGTAGTACTCCTTTTACAAAAGTCTGGACTTCAGGAACTGAAGCCAATTCTTTCTGGAAGAAAATCGACAGGGCCGAAATTTGAACCTTAATGGACCCCAATTTGAGGCCCATAGACAATCCTGTTTGCAGGAAATGTAGGAATCGACCCAGTTGAAATTCCTCCGTGGGGGCCTTCCTGGCCTCACACCACGCAACCTATTTCCTCCAAATGCGGTGATAATGTTGTGCAGTCACCTCCTTCCTGGCCTTTACCAGTGTAGGAATGACCTCTTCCGGAATGCCTTTTTCCTTTAGAATTCGGCGTTCAACCGCCATGCCGTCAAACGCAGCCGCGGTAAGTCTTGGAATAGACACGGTCCCTGCTGAAGCAGGTCCCGTCTTAGAGGTAGAGGCCACGGATCCTCCGTGAGCATCTCTTGAAGTTCCGGGTACCAAGTTCTTCTTGGCCAATCCGGAGCCACTAGTATCGTTCTTACTCCCTTTTGCCGTATAATTCTCAGTACTTTTGGTATGAGAGGCAGAGGAGGGAACACATACACTGACTGGAACACCCACGGTGTTACCAGAGCGTCCACAGCTATTGCCTGAGGATCTCTTGACCTGGCGCAATACCTGTCCAGTTTTTTGTTGAGGCGGGACGCCATCATATCCACCATTGGTTTTTCCCAACGGTTCACAATCATGTGGAAGACTTCTGGATGAAGTCCCCACTCTCCCGGGTGTAAATCGTGTCTGCTGAGGAAGTCTGCTTCCCAGTTGTCCACTCCCGGAATGAATACTGCTGACAGTGCTATCACATGATCTTCCGCCCAGCGAAGAATCCTTGCAGCTTCTGCCATTGCTGTCCTGCTTCTTGTGCCGCCCTGTCTGTTTACGTGGGCGACTGCCGTGATGTTGTCCGACTGGATCAACACCGGCTGACCCTGAAGCAGGGGTTTTGCCAGACTTAGAGCATTGTAAATCGCTCTTAGCTCCAGTATATTTATGTGAAAAGACATCTCCAGGCTTGACCATACTCCCTGGAAGTTTCTTCCTTGTGTGACCGCTCCCCAGCCTCTCAGACTGGCATCCGTGGTCACCAGGACCCAGTCCTGTATGCCGAATCTGCGGCCCTCTAACAGATGAGCACTCTGCAACCACCACAGAAGAGACACCCTTGTCCGTGGCGATAAGGTTATCCGCTGATGCATCTGCAGATGCGATCCGGACCATTTGTCCAGCGGTTCCCACTGAAAAGTTCGTGCGTGGAATCTGCCGAATGGAATCGCTTCGTAAGAAGCCACCATCTTTCCCAGGACTCTTGTGCATTGATGCACAGACACTGTCCCTGGTTTTAGGAGGTTCCTGACAAGTTCGGATAACTCCCTGGCTTTCTCCTCCGGAAGAAACACCTTTTTCTGAACCGTGTCCAGAATCATTCCCAGGAATAGCAGACGTGTCGTCGGGGTCAACTGAGATTTTGGAAAATTCAGAATCCACCCGTGTTGTTGCAGCACTAGTTGGGTTAGTGCTACTCCGTCTTCCAGCTGTTCTCTGGATCTTGCCCTTATCAGGAGATCGTCCAAGTAAGGGATAATTAATACGCCTCTTCTTCGTAGAAGGATCATCATTTCGGCCATTACCTTGGTAAAGACCCGAGGTGCCGTGGACAATCCAAACGGCAGCGTCTGAAACTGATAATGACAGTTTTGCACCACGAACCTGAGGTACCCTTGATGTGAAGGGCAAATTGGGACATGCAGGTAAGCGTCCTTTATGTCCAGGGACACCATAAAGTCCCCTTCTTCCCGATTCGCTATCACTGCTCTGAGTGACTCCATCTTGAACTTGAATTTTTGTATGTACAGGTTCAAAGATTTGAGATTTAGAATAGGTCTTACCGAGCCGTCCGGCTTCGGTACCACAAATAGCGTGGAGTAATACCCCTTTCCCTGTTGTAGGAGGGGTACCTTGACTATCACCTGCTGAGCAAACAGCTTGTGAATGGCTTCCAATACCGTCGCCCTGTCTGAGGGAGACGTTGGCAAAGCAGACTTTAGGAACCGGCGAGGGGGAGACTTCTCGAATTCCAACCTGTAACCCTGAGATACTACCTGCAGAATCCAGGGGTCCACCTGTGAGCAAGCCCACTGTGCGCTGAAATTCTTGAGTCGACCCCCCACCGTTCCTGAGTCCGCTTGTAAGGCCCCAGCGTCATGCTGAGGGCTTTGCAGAACCCTGGGAGGGCTTCTGTTCCTGGGCAGGGGCTGCTTGCTGCCCTCTCTTACCCCTTCCTCTGCCCCGAGGCAGATATGACTGTCCTTTTGTCCGCTTGTTCTTATAGGAACGAAAGGACTGCGGCTGAAAAGACGGTGTCTTTTTCTGTTGGGAGGGGGTCTGAGGTAAAAAAGTGGATTTTCCGGCAGTTGCCGTAGCCACCAGATCCGATAGACCGACGCCAAATAATTCCTCCCCTTTATACGGCAATACTTCCATATGTCGTTTGGAATCCGCATCACCTGACCACTGTCGCGTCCATAAACTCCTTCTGGCAGATATGGACATCGCAGTTACTCTCGATGCCAGAGTGCAAATATCTCTCTGCGCATCTCGCATATAAAGGAAAGCATCCTTTAATTGCTCTATAGTCAATAAAATACTGTCCCTATCCAGGGTATCAATATTTTCAGTCAGGGAATCCAACCAGACGACCCCAGCACTGCACATCCAGGCTGAGGCGATGGCTGGTCGCAGTATAACACCAGTATGTGTGTATATACTTTTTAAGGTAGTTTCCAGCCTCCTATCTGCTGGATCCTTGAGGGCGGCCGTATCAGGAGACGGTAACGCCACTTGTTTTGATAAGCGTGTGAGCGCCTTATCCACCCTAGGAGGTGTTTCCCAGCGCGCCCTAACCTCTGGCGGGAAAGGGTATAATGCTAATAACTTTTTTGAAATTAGCATTTTTCTATCTGGGTTAACCCACGCTTCATCACATACATCATTTAATTCCTCTGATTCAGGAAAAACTACAGGTAGTTTTTTCACCCCCCACATAATACCCCTTTTTGTGGTACTTGTAGTATCAGAGATATGCAAAGCCTCCTTCATTGCCGTGATCATATAACGTGTGGCCCTACTTGAAAATACGTTTGTTTCATCACCGTCGACACTAGATTCAGTGTCTGGGTCTGTGTCGACCGACTGAGGTAAAGGGCGCTTTACAGCCCCTGACGGTGTCTGAGACGCCTGGGCAGGTACTAACTGGTTTGCCGGCCGTCTCATGTCGTCAACTGATTTTTGTAATGTGCTGACATTATCACGTAATTCCATAAACAAAGCCATCCATTCCGGTGTCGACTCCCTGGGGGGTGACATCACCATTATCGGCAATTGCTCTGCCTCCACGCCAACATCGTCCTCATACATGTCGACACACACGTACCGACACACAGCAGACACACAGGGAATGCTCTTATCGAAGACAGGACCCCACTAGCCCTTTGGGGAGACAGAGGGAGAGTTTGCCAGCACACACCCAAGCGCTATAATATATATGGGAACAACCCTATATAAGTGTTGTTCCTTATAGCCGCTTAAATATATAAAAATATCGCCAAAATATGCCCCCCCTCTCTGTTTTAGCCTGTTTCTGTAGTGCAGTGCAGGGGAGAGTCCTGGGAGCCTTCCTCACAGCGGAGCTGAGCAGGAAAATGGCGCTGTGTGCTGAGGAGAATAAGCCCCGCCCCCTATTCCGGCGGGCTTTTCTCCCGGAGTTTTAGACATTTGGCATGGGTTAAATACATACATATAGCCTCAATGGCTATATGTGATGTATTCTTTTGCCATAAAAGGTATTATATATTGCTGCCCAGGGCGCCCCCAGCAGCGCCCTGCACCCTCCGTGACCGTCTGGTGTGAAGTGTGTGACAACAATGGCGCACAGCTGCAGTGCTGTGTGCTACCTTCATGAAGACTGAAGAGCCTTCTGCCGCCTGTTTCCGGACCTTCAATCTTCAGCATCTGTAAGGGGGGTCGGCGGCGCGGCTCCGGGACGAACCCCAGGGTGAGACCTG
Organism: Pseudophryne corroboree; assembly: GCF_028390025.1. Lineage (NCBI taxonomy): Eukaryota > Metazoa > Chordata > Amphibia > Anura > Myobatrachidae > Pseudophryne > Pseudophryne corroboree. The sequence continues at coordinate 479,107,739 of NC_086451.1, forward strand.
TGTTCCGACTCCCTCTGGAGCTAATGGTGTCCAGTAGCCTAAGAATCCAATCCATCCTGCACGCAGGTGAGTTGAAATTCTCTCCCCTAAGTCCCTTGTTGCAGTGAGCCTGTTGCCAGCAGGACTCACTGAAAATAAAAAACCTAAAAAACTTTTTCTAAGCAGCTCTTTAGGAGAGCCACCTAGATTGCACCCTGCTCGGACGGGCACAAAAACCTAACTGAGGCTTGGAGGAGGGTCATAGGGGGAGGAGCCAGTACACACCACCTGATCCTAAAGCTTTATTTTTGTGCCCTGTCTCCTGCGGAGCCGCTATTCCCCATGGTCCTGACGGAGTCCCCAGCATCCACTTAGGACGTTAGAGAAATATATACTATACAACTGTATACATGCCCCATCCATACATTGTTATCACGTTCATTGCGCACTGGCGCCAGCCATATATTAGGCACAACAAGCCGCCTGAAAAAAAAAGGCGTGATAACGTTTACGCACAAATCTGCAGGGCCCGCAATTCCGTCAACAACCCCTATGAGATCAATTAACCTCTAAAAACAAAAAAAAATTCTTATTTCCGGGACCTCACCCTTTTGTGAGTTTAAGGCGGACAGATCTGAAGCGTGACATTCCAAAACACTACAATACCCAGCAAGGAATCCCACAGTTGTGTCAATGATTCCGCCACTCGCACTAGTATACGTACACAGCCCCCATTTTATTTAGAAAATGCAGCGATATAGTTGATGGGAAAAAAAAAGTCATTTGAACAGCGTCCAATTTTCCTCTCCCAATTCATCGCTGCGCATAAAACTACGCTGAAATAATGTTTCAGATACTATTTTAAATGAGTCATTTTCAGAAGGGAAAAAAAAAAAAAGACTACTAAAATATATCACGGCTTTACATGTGGCACATAAAAAAGGTTATGGAGGAAATTTTAGCTGCAATTGCTTTTTGGTAAACCTTCTTCCAAATATATTGACTTTAAAGTACTTGATACATTTGTTCCATTTCTGAGATGCCCTTGTCATATTAATTCCAAGATTTACAATTAGACTGCGGCAGAATTACATTTTTTCCTCCTTTTTATAATTCCCTCGGGGCCCTGCAAATCCGTTACAAACACGGCCGGCGTGATTAAAGAACAGGACTTAAGCGTTTGTACCATGGTGTCGTACAGACAAATTCCTCCGGCACTTGTGAGACAGCAGCTATCTCTATTATGTGCTCAGAAACACATTTACTGACAGGGAACACAACACTATATTGCCGCAGTTTGTACCTGCCTGGTATTTATTTCAGATCCATATGAGGAGAGATATTTGTCACAACCTGAGAGCGCATCAGCCGCCAGCCTCCAAAATTACCTCCCAAGATTAAGAAAAAAACCCCCATTGCTGAACGTTGTTAAATGTGGCCACTATATCTGGCGTTTATGTGCCTACTGTTGCAATGTCACTCTACACGGTTATTGCACTGTATATTCGCCATTGACTAATGCTCTTAATATGTGAATCTGACTGCGATAGTTATTAGTGTACTCTGCTGTTTGCTTATTTATACGTTGGGTTACGTGGCGCCTGCGAATAGATTTATAAGCGGGACTTTCATCAAGGCTTCATGTAGTTTTCCTGTGTTGCAACGACTCAACGCATCTGCTAACGATTATATCAGGATTGTTGGGCGGATTTCTCAAAGCGCTTTCTTTTACGTCACTGATAGCAATGCTGGCGAAAGCTATTTAACAAGCACGGTGGCAATAAGTGTACGTCTCAGATGAAAGTTAACAAAGATGTTTTATTATTTCGATAATGCTAATTTCAATCATCGATACTATGTAAATATCTTTTTTTAATCCACATTGATTACATCCGTGCATTCATCCGATATACAGATGTGTCCTCTTACATCTTTGCTCCGTGCGCTACAACAAGTCACGTTACACATAACGCATGAGTTCCATGTGACTCTGTAGCGCCAAGCATATTTTTTGCATTTTTTCCGTGAAAATGCGTCTTAGGCACAAAGTCGTGTAATATGACGCACAAGCAGCTTCTGCTGTTTAAAATGCTATGCAGCATGCCTATATTGTGTGTGTGACTGCGGCTGTATCTGCATACAAAATGCTATGCTAGTGTTTTTTATGGAAAACACTAACGTGGCATATCGAATGCAGACAGATCCGCAATTACACACAGAATATAGGCATGCCGCATATCAATTTAATCAGTGGAAGCTGCTTGTGCGTCATATTACATTACTTTGCGTTTAAGACTCATTTTTGTGGAAAAAAAACACAAAAAAGACACTCGGCGCTACCGAGTCCCGCCATGGCATGGTGTAACTTCAAGGGCTGCTAGCGTGACTGCAGAAAGATGTAAGAGGACACATCTGTATCAAAAAAGTCTAATACCAGTTGTTGTATTTATTAGCACCGGTAACTGCTGTGACCCAAAACATGGCAGCCTTGCACCTGCTTTCGCCTTACCCCGGGAATTTTTGCAAAACTACAACTCATGCTGAATTAGGCCCTTAAGCCGTATGAAAATTACCCTTTCTGCAATGGGCCGACCCTCAGTTAAATTTATGTCCTTGACTGAACAGGGCCATTCGAGCCCATTAAACAAACACAAAAATGATTTCCCACTTTGTAAAATCCTCTGCCTAATCTGAGACCTCCTGTATCCATCCCTACAGGGGACTGCTGCTGGTGTAACAGAGATTCATTTACCACCCAGTCACTAATTAATGATCAGCGGCCTCGCCCAGGTCCCCGGGGCCTCTAACCCCAACCAGCAGTACAGCGTCCTCTCCTGAGCAGGGAGTAACGCCGCTGACAGTGCCGCCCTGTGCGGGAAATAACTATTGATAGCCAGGACCAGCGTCGCGCTGACCGAGCTGCGATGTTTCCATACACCAAATTGAAGTTTCAAAATAATATTACTCTCCGTTAAAGAGAGAGAGACACGACTAAATGAGGTGCCGGCGGCTGCAGCGAGCATCAAATGCAGAAAGCCTCATATTTCATCCCAGCTAGTCAGCAGCAGGAAAATAAATAGAAATATAAGAGGTATGCAGGCAATGATTCATTTTGATAATCTGGCCCAAGAGAGATGCGTGGAGACAGCACACAGATCTAAGCGACCGGTGAAAGACAAATAGGACGCAGAGGGTGGGAATTGGGATGACAGTGCAGCAGAGGTCACATCGATTTTTAGCAGCGTTTTCGCACAGATGAGATAACCCTAGACTCCATTTGGCCCATTGTTCATATCCTACCTGTCCCACTAGCTATAAATTCCCCGCTCCGAGAAAAGAGCGCCGTAAAAAAAGAAGGATTCTACTTATGACTTCTTATGATTAAGTTTTTGTGCTAACCAAACATGTTTTGCTGACCAAGGTCACGCCGAGCGTTGAGGTCTTCTACCGGCGGAGACTGGGAGCGGGCGTATTATGTTTTAGTGTATTTGGGAGGAACTGCCAGAACCATACATCAGCTTTGTTTCTGATTGGAATCGCAGGCCGCACAGATAAATGATAAATGTATCGCCGATCTATTCCAATCTTGTAATGGCCCTTTTACATCTGAGCGCCGGCTGCGCTTCACCCCCCTCTTCTGATAAGTGCACTTTTAGTAAGACATTTGTCAGCCATGCGTGAGAACTGCTAATTGGTAAAGCAATTAAAACTGGCCGAGCTCTGCAAACCGAGGGCGACAGAGGCGGGCGGCGTAACACCGAGCTCCCGACGCACTCTGCTAAATATCTCCTGCTTACTGGAGGTCTTGGGGGTATACAGTATTTTCTAAAGGTCAATTTTGTTCGATTTCAGATCGATTTTAATCGATGTTGTGCTTCCAGGTGTGTTTTTTTAAATATTTCTTTTTAAAGGGTCGTAAATGTGCGATTTAATCCTGGAAGACCAACATCGATTAAAATCGTTCTGAAATCAACCAACATCGACTAAAACCGACCTTTAGTAAATATGCCCCTCAGTCTGTCCCCAGGGACCCAAATTGTCCTGTTCCCATTCTTGGCGTAGCCACAATCTTGTATCCACAAGAACATCGGCCCTCATTCCGAGTTGTTCGCTCGTTCTTTTTCATCGCATCGCAGTGAAAATCCGCTTAGTACGCATGCGCAAAGTTCGCACTGCGACTGCGCCAAGTAACTTTACTATGAAGAAAGTATTTTTACTCACGGCTTTTTCTTCGCTCCGGCGATCGTAATGTGATTGACAGGAAATGGGTGTTACTGGGCGGAAACACGGCGTTTCAGGGGCGTGTGGCTGAAAACGCTACCGTTTCCGGAAAAAACGCAGGAGTGGCCGGGGAAACGGTGGGAGTGCCTGGGCGAACGCTGGGTGTGTTTGTGACGTCAACCAGGAACGACAAGCACTGAACTGATCGCACAGGCAGAGTAAGTCTGGAGCTACTCTGAAACTGCTAAGTAGTTAGTAATCGCAATATTGCGAATACATCGGTCGCAATTTTAAGAAGCTAAGATTCACTCCCAGTAGGCGGCGGCTTAGCGTGAGCAACTCTGCTAAATTCGCCTTGCGACCGACCAACTCGGAATGAGGGCCATCATTCATTTAATTATTACCCTTATATCTACTATGTTCAATATCCTTCCCAGATTGTGCGACTTTGGCCCCATCATTCCTCCACTACATTCCCCTTTATTATTATTATATAAATATTATATATTTTTAAGGATAGACACTTTGGGGCTGCTGCAGGGCTTACCTTAGGAAAGTCATGTGGCTTACATTGCGCACATTGGCACTGCGCATATCCACAAAGAAAATGCAGGCAACGCAGACTTGTGTGTGTCTGGCACTTGCGTCTCTTTATAAGTGGAGAGGCGGAACTCAGGAGGGAATGTTGCACATGTGCAGGAATATGGTAATACAGTGCATCCGGAAAGTATTCACAGCGCTTCACTTTTTCCACATTTTGTTATGTTACAGCCTTATTTTTGTCCTCAAAATTCTACACACAATACCCCATAATGACACCGTGAAAAAAGTTTTGGGGGGATTTTTGCAAATTTATTAAAAATAAAAAAAACTAAGAAATCACATGTACATAAGTATTCACAGCCTTTTGCCATAAAGCTCAAAATTGACCTCAGGTGCATCCTGTTTCCACTGATCATCCTTGAGGTGTTTCTAAAGCTTAATTGGAGTCCACCTGTGGTAAATTCAGCTGATTGGACATGATTTGGAAAGGCACACACCTGTCTATATAAGGTCTCACACTTGACAGTGCAAGTCTGAGCACAAACCAAGCATGAAGTCAAAGGAATTGTCTTTAGACCTCCAAGACAGGATTGTCTCAATGCACAAATCTGGGGAAGTGTACAGAAAAATATCTGCTGCTTTGAAGGTCACAATGAGCACAGTGGCCTCCATCATCCGTAAATGGAATACGTTTGGAACCACCAGGTCTCTTCCTAGAGCTGGCCAACCATCTAAACTGAACGATCGGGGGAGAAGGGCCCTAGTCAGGGACGTGACCAAGAACCCGATGGTCACTCTGTCAGAGCTACAGAATTCCTCTGTGGAGAGAGGAGAACCTTCCAGTAGGACAACCATCTCTCGCTGCAACAATTCACCAATCAGGCCTGTATGGTAGAGTGGCCAGATGGAAGCCACTCTTTAGTAAAAAGCACATGGCAGCCCGCCTGGAGTTTGCCAAAATGCACCTGAAGGACCCTTAGACCCTAACAAACAAAATTCTCTGGTCTGATGAGACAAATATTAAACTCTTTGGCGTGAATGCCAGGAGTCATGTTTGGAGGAAACCAGGCACCACTCATCACCAGACCAATACCATCCCTACAGTGAAGCATGGTGGTGGCAGCATCATGCTGTGGGGATGTTTTTCAGTGGCAAGAACTGCAAGACTAGTCAGGATAGAGGGAAAGATGAATGCAGCAATGTACAGAGACATCCTGGATGAAAACCTGCTAAAGAGCGCTCTTGACCTCAGACTGGGGAGACGGTTCATCTTTCAGCAGAACAACGACCCTAAGCACACAGCCAAGATATCAAAGGAGTAGCTTCAGGACAACTCTGTGAATGTCCTTGAGTGGCCCAGACTTGAGTCCAATTGAACATCTCTGGAGAGATCTGAAAATGGCTGTGCACCGACGTTTCCCATCCAACCTGAGAGGTGCTGCAAAGAGGAATGTGCGAAACTGCCCAAAGATAGGTGTGCCAAGCTTGTGGCATCATAAACAAAAAGACTTGAGGCTGTAATTGCTGCCAAAGGTGCATCAACAAAGTGTTGAGCAAAGGCTGTGAATACTTATGTACAAGTGATTTCTTAGTTTTTTATTTTTAATAAATTTGCAAGAATCTAAAAAAAAACTTTTTTCATGTTGTCATTATGGGGTATTGTGTGTCGAATGTTGAGGACAACAATGAATTTATTCCATTTTGGACTAAGGCTGTAACATAAAAATAAAAAAAATGTGGAAAAAGTGAAGCGCTGTGAATACTTTCCGAATGCACTATAGTGTGCACATGCAGACCTGCAGAAATATGCATGTACGAGGGTTAGGAGCTGCACCTTACACACCTGCTATTGTGCTGGTGCAAATATGCGCAGGTAAGGATGACTTGACGTAAACCATCCGACTGCCGCCTATGCCCGGAACAGACGCATCTTCAGATATTTATGGCTCTGCGTATCAGCAGAAACATTATTTAGGCACACATTAATTTTTTTGAGCCAGTTACGCCCGTTTTGCAACCAACTCAGCAACCGCTCCACTGAATACACATTTTCGCAAAATGCCGATATGTCCTACGTATTTCTATATTCAGTGTAGAAGGGCACACGCTGGGCTTGTTAGTTTTGCATCTTGAACATACAGTATCCTGTTAATGTAAAAGTACAAATACCGGAGTGCAGGATTCCCACAGTAACTCTCAGGAGCTGTCCTTCAGCACCGGATCATTCTGTTATCTGCGGGCCTAGGGCCTAATTCAGATCTGATCGTAGATGGCACGCAGCTGCCGCGATCACGCTCCCCGTTTGCACCAGCACTCCCCCTATTTACAGGCCATGCCCCCGCAAGGCTCCGTCTCCACCTAGGGAACAGAGCATTGCCGACCCTCCCTCCGCGAACGCCTCTGCCGGATAGGCAGAGGCGTTCGCAAAGTCTGCATGCGCAGGACGGGCGCTGCGCATACACCCTGGTGCAAATGCAATAATTCAGATTGGATTGCGATTTGCGATTCAACCTGAATTAGCGATCCAACCTGTGTCCCTAGTGATATTTGTCAATACATATTATGGAATATGATGACCGCATCTACTGTATGCAGAGACCTAAAGTAGTGTCACCCCACCCCCACCCCTCCCCCCATAGAACATGTGTCAGCCAGGTGATAGGTAAGATGATTGGGATGTGACCAGGAGGAGACTGTAGGCGGACAGTTCCATTTTTTGTGTTGTTTCTTTCCATTTCTCATCATAACATATTGTAACGCACTGGATTTTATATACAGAGGGCAGGAGAGAGCTAGATGTCTACCAAAGCGAATGGGGTGTGGACAAGATGGGGTTTACATAAATTTGCACCAGTTGATGGGGTGAGTTGGGCCCAGTAAGAGATGTTCCTTACTAAGATTAGCAGGGCAGGGATATTGAAATGGGGTATATAACTAATTTTTGGGAAGGCTCCATGCATATTCCAAATGAACTTGATTAATGCACCTGCGTCCCATATATTAAATGGGCTATGTGTTATACCTGCTAGTTGCTCCATGATGGAGAAACGCGTTTCTAGGTGCACCATGTCCAATGTGAAACAAACCTTCCATCACACCATGGTGATACATCCAGTATAGACTCACTCCAACATATAACTGCGGCTAACACAAAATATTTTAGGAGAACAATGTAACCTTGATATAGAATACATTATTTGATGGCAATAAGAAAACTAATGATAACTACTTTTTCTTCTTGCTATTTTTTATCTGAGCCTTAGCACCGTCCACGAAATCCTTCTGCTGTATTGCGAGTCCGAGCCACCGTGCTGGGAGACCTTTCCGTGGATCTGCCCCTTGTGCCGAGGCGCTGGCAGCGCAATGTATGAAGATTCTGTGCGCAGACAACCCCCGGTTGGTGCAGAGCTTCCAGACGTATCCAGGAACGGTTGTGTACAATTATTCTCAGATGTGAACAGAGAAGTAACATTGATGTAAAACCACTTCCTGAGCTCAGAACTCATCTTCTTACATTGCAACGGATTGTGTTTGACTTTCTCATCTGTGTCATTCAGAGAAAAACGTTCTGCCCTATATTCTGCAAACCTATTAAGAGTGACTGATGAGCGCGCTGTGCAAATGGAAGAGTGAGGGTTATATTATATACTGGAGTGCTTCATTTTATTACAAATCCAATACAGTTTTGCTAAGTATAGATGAAACGTGAAATCCAGATGTACAACATTACGCCTTCCGATATAGGTGAGCAAGTGACGTAACGTAATGGCGCACTCTTACGCTTTTATGCGCTATTACATCACTGGCACTTCCCGAGCATGGTCACCTGTCACTCAGGATAAAAGGGATACTCACTCTACACTACGGGGAACATAGATGCAAATGAGCAGAACCTGTCGCACAGCTAGAAAACGCTGCAATTTTATCAATAAATTGAGGGAATGGCCACTTATCCCGATATTTCACACCCACCTCCTATATTTTGCCACCTATCCCCTTATTCCACACCAACACCCAATATTTAGCCACCTATCCCCTTATGTCACGCCCACAACCTATATTTTGGCACCTATCACCTTATTCCACTCCCACAACCAATATTTTGCCACCTATCCCCTTATGCCACTCCCACAACCAATATTTTGCCACCTATCCCCTTATGCCACGCCCAAACCAACATTTTGCCACCTATCCCATTTTTCCTCACCCACACCCAATATTTTGGGACCCATCCCCTTATTCCACAACCTCACCCAATATTTTGCCACTTATCCCCTTATTGACACGCACACCTAATATTTTGGGAGTGAAGTGGGTGTTTTTAAGTCTTACAGATAATGGTTACTCTTGTATAGTTTTATTTCAATAGACCATTATAAATATATATTATATCTAAGCTCAGAATCATGGCAGCCAGCATTACTGAATGGGAAATTGGGGCAAATTAGGGCTCACACTCTACCCAAACAGCAGCCCACATCTGTTATAGAGGTAGGGGTGTACACCCCAATTTGGGATGAATAGATAATGCCCCCCCCCCCAGGAGCATGACCAGCTGCCAGGCGTGCCACCATGTGCAGATGACAGAGGTAGGTGGTAGAGTGCGGCACTATGGAATACTGCGCCCCCTTGTGGTGAGGTAGCAGGGAACAAGCTGCAGCAATGGCAGAGTACACTGAACAGTTTCTCCTTGTGATTCACACTCTGGCTTCACAATCAATGATCATCTCCTTAATTACTCGGTGAATGTAAAATGCAGCAATGAGGGAGTAGCTGATTAATCTGTTCCAGAGGCTTTAAATCTTCTTTTATTTATTTCCAAAATAAATCAGCGCACGTTACTTAAGCGTAAGATGACATTTTTCTTTTCATTAGTGGCGTTTATTATAAAAACACTTACCATAAAAATTCTGCATTGGCCCTTATTTTCCCGGGGTGACCTCCGCATAACGCAGGAGACAGTAACGCAGTCACCTTGCAGGTCCCCTGGTGTATTTATCCCGACTTTGTATAAATTGGATGCAGAAGCAATTTATTTTGTGCTGATAAAACACATGTGAAACTAAACATTTGAAATATCATTTTAGTAACTGGCACCGGATATGGCAATTAGAAAAGCCGGTAGCAGCACGTGTTAGGATCCGGTGTAAAGCCGTGTCTGTGCTGCCACTAATGTGTGATGTAGGGAGTGTAATAACGGTCTCTCTCCCCTTACTGTGCTGTCACTAATGTGTGATGTAGGTAGTGTAATAACTGTCTCTCTCCCCTTACTGTGCTGTCACTAATGTGTGATGTAGGTAGTGTAATAACGGTCTCTCTCTCTCCTTACTGTGCTGTCACTAATGTGTGATGTAGGGAGTGTAATAACTGTCTCTCTCCTTACTGTGCTGTCACTAATGTGTGATGTAGGTAGTGTAATAACGGTCTCTCTCCCCTTACTGTGCTGTCACTAATGTGTGATGTAGGTAGTGTAATAACGGTCTCTCTCCCCTTACTGTGCTGTCACTAATGTGTGATGTAGGTAGTGTAATAACTGTCTCTCTCTCCTTACTGTGCTGTCACTAATGTGTGATGTAGGTAGTGTAATAACTGTCTCTCTCCTTACTGTGCTGTCACTAATGTGTGATGTATGTAGGGTAATAACTGTCTCTCTCCCCTTACTGTGCTGTCACTAATGTGTGATGTAGGGAGTGTAATAACGGTCTCTCTCCCCTTACTGTGCTGTCACTAATGTGTGATGTAGGTAGTGTAATAACTGTCTCTCTCCTTACTGTGCTGTCACTAATGTGTGATGTAGGTAGTGTAATAACTGTCTCTCCCCTTACTGTGCTGTCACTAATGTGTGATGTAGGTAGTGTAATAACTGTCTCTCTCCCCTTACTGTGCTGTCACTAATGTGTGATGTAGGTAGTGTAATAACTGTCTCTCTCCCCTTACTGTGCTGTCACTAATGTGTGATGTAGGTAGTGTAATAACTGTCTCTCTCCCCTTACTGTGCTGTCACTAATGTGTGATGTATGTAGTGTAATAACTGCCTCTCCCCCCTTACTGTGCTGTCACTAATGTGTGATGTAGGTAGTGTAATAACGGTCTCTCTCCCCTTACTGTGCTGTCACTAATGTGTGATGTAGGTAGTGTAATAACGGTCTCTCTCCCCTTACTGTGCTGTCACTAATGTGTGATGTAGGTAGTGTAATAACTGTCTCTCTCTCCTTACTGTGCTGTCACTAATGTGTGATGTAGGTAGTGTAATAACTGTCTCTCTCCTTACTGTGCTGTCACTAATGTGTGATGTATGTAGGGTAATAACTGTCTCTCTCCCCTTACTGTGCTGTCACTAATGTGTGATGTAGGGAGTGTAATAACGGTCTCTCTCCCCTTACTGTGCTGTCACTAATGTGTGATGTAGGTAGTGTAATAACTGTCTCTCTCCTTACTGTGCTGTCACTAATGTGTGATGTAGGTAGTGTAATAACTGTCTCTCCCCTTACTGTGCTGTCACTAATGTGTGATGTAGGTAGTGTAATAACTGTCTCTCTCCCCTTACTGTGCTGTCACTAATGTGTGATGTAGGTAGTGTAATAACTGTCTCTCTCCCCTTACTGTGCTGTCACTAATGTGTGATGTAGGTAGTGTAATAACTGTCTCTCTCCTTACTGTGCTGTCACTAATGTGTGATGTAGGTAGTGTAATAACTGTCTCTCCCCTTACTGTGCTGTCACTAATGTGTGATGTAGGTAGTGTAATAACTGTCTCTCCCCTTACTGTGCTGTCACTAATGTGTGATGTAGGTAGTGTAATAACTGTCTCTCCTCTTACTGTGCTGTCACTAATGTGTGATGTAGGGAGTGTAATAACTGTCTCTCCCCTTACTGTGCTGTCACTAATGTGTGATGTAGGTAGTGTAATAACTGTCTCTCTCCCCTTACTGTGCTGTCACTAATGTGTGATGTAGGTAGTGTAATAACTGTCTCTCCCCTTACTGTGCTGTCACTAATGTGTGATGTAGGTAGCGTAATAACTGTCTCTCCCCTTACTGTGCTGTCACTAATGTGTGATGTAGGTAGTGTAATAACTGTCTCTCTCCTTACTGTGCTGTCACTAATGTGTGATGTAGGTAGTGTAATAACTGTCTCTCTCCCCTTACTGTGCTGTCACTAATGTGTGATGTAGGGAGTGTAATAACTGTCTCTCCCCTTACTGTGCTGTCACTAATGTGTGATGTAGGTAGTGTAATAACTGTCTCTCCCCTTACTGTGCTGTCACTAATGTGTGATGTAGGTAGTGTAATAACTGTCTCTCTCCTCTTACTGTGCTGTCACTAATGTGTGATGTAGGTAGTGTAATAACTGTCTCTCTCTCCTTACTGTGCTGTCACTAATGTGTGATGTAGGTAGTGTAATAACTGTCTCTCCCCTTACTGTGCTGTCACTAATGTGTGATGTAGGTAGTGTAATAACTGTCTCTCTCCCCTTACTGTGCTGTCACTAATGTGTGATGTAGGTAGTGTAATAACTGTCTCGCCCCTTACTGTGCTGTCACTAATGTGTGATGTAGGTAGTGTAATAACTCTCTCTCTCTCCTTACTGTGCTGTCACTAATGTGTGATGTAGGTAGTGTAATAACTCTCTCTCTCTCCTTACTGTGCGGTCACTAATGTGTGATGTAGGTAGTGTAATAACTGTCTCTCCCCTTACTGTGCTGTCACTAATGTGTGATGTAGGTAGTGTAATAACTGTCTCTCTCCTTACTGTGCTGTCACTAATGTGTGATGTAGGTAGTGTAATAACTGTCTCTCCTTACTGTGCTGTCACTAATGTGTGATGTAGGTAGTGTAATAACTGTCTCTCTCCTTACTGTGCTGTCACTAATGTGTGATGTAGGTAGTGTAATAACTGTCTCTCCCCTTACTGTGCTGTCACTAATGTGTGATGTAGGTAGTGTAATAACTGTCTCTCCCCTTACTGTGCTGTCACTAATGTGTGATGTAGGTAGTGTAATAACTGTCTCTCCCCTTACTGTGCTGTCACTAATGTGTGATGTAGGTAGTGTAATAACTGTCTCTCTCCTTACTGTGCTGTCACTAATGTGTGATGTAGGGAGTGTAATAACTGTCTCTCTCCCCTTACTGTGCTGTCACTAATGTGTGATGTAGGTAGTGTAATAACTGTCTCTCCCCTTACTGTGCTGTTACTAATGTGTGATGTAGGTAGTGTAATAACTGTCTCTCTCCTTACTGTGCTGTCACTAATGTGTGATGTAGGTAGTGTAATAACTGTCTCTCTCCTTACTGTGCTGTCACTAATGTGTGATGTAGGTAGTGTAATAACTGTCTCTCCACTTACTGTGCTGTCACTAATGTGTGATGTAGGTAGTGTAATAACTGTCTCTCTCCTTACTGTGCTGTCACTAATGTGTGATGTAGGTAGTGTAATAACTGTCTCTCCTCTTACTGTGCTGTCACTAATGTGTGATGTAGGTAGTGTAATAACTGTCTCTCTCTCTCCTTACTGTGCTGTCACTAATGTGTGATGTAGGTAGTGTAATAACTGTCTCTCCCCTTACTGTGCTGTCACTAATGTGTGATGTAGGGAGTGTAATAACTGTCTCTCCCCTTACTGTGCTGTCACTAATGTGTGATGTAGGGAGTGTAATAACTGTCTCTCTCTCTCTCTCCTTACTGTGCTGTCACTAATGTGTGATGTAGGTAGTGTAATAACTGTCTCTCTCTCTCTCTCCTTACTGTGCTGTCACTAATGTGTGATGTAGGTAGTGTAATAACTGTCTCTCCCCTTACTGTGCTGTCACTAATGTGTGATGTAGGTAGTGTAATAACTGTCTCTCCTCTTACTGTGCTGCCACTAATGTGTGATGTAGGTAGTGTAATAACTGTCTCTCCCCTTACTGTGCTGTCACTAATGTGTGATGTAGGTAGTGTAATAACTGTCTCTCTCCCCTTACTGTGCTGTTACTAATGTGTGATGTAGGTAGTGTAATAACTGTCTCTCCCCTTACTGTGCTGTCACTAATGTGTGATGTAGGTAGTGTAATAACTGTCTCTCTCTCCTTACTGTGCTGTCACTAATGTGTGATGTAGGTAGTGTAATAACTGTCTCTCCCCTTACTGTGCTGTCACTAATGTGTGATGTAGGTAGTGTAATAACTGTCTCTCCTCTTACTGTGCTGTCACTAATGTGTGATGTAGGTAGTGTAATAACTGTCTCTCTCCCCTTACTGTGCTGTTACTAATGTGTGATGTAGGTAGTGTAATAACTGTCTCTCCCCTTACTGTGCTGTCACTAATGTGTGATGTAGGTAGTGTAATAACTGTCTCTCTCTCCTTACTGTGCTGTCACTAATGTGTGATGTAGGTAGTGTAATAACTGTCTCTCCCCTTACTGTGCTGTCACTAATGTGTGATGTAGGTAGTGTAATAACTGTCTCTCCTCTTACTGTGCTGTCACTAATGTGTGATGTAGGTAGTGTAATAACTGTCTCTCTCTCCTTACTGTGCTGTCACTAATGTGTGATGTAGGTAGTGTAATAACTGTCTCTCCTCTTACTGTGCTGTCACTAATGTGGTGATGTAGGTAGTGTAATAACTGTCTCTCTCTCCTTACTGTGCTGTCACTAATGTGTGATGTAGGTAGTGTAATAACTGTCTCTCTCCTTACTGTGCTGTCACTAATGTGTGATGTAGGTAGTGTAATAACTGTCTCTCCTCTTACTGTGCTGTCACTAATGTGTGATGTAGGTAGTGTAATAACTGTCTCTCCCCTTACTGTGCTGTCACTAATGTGTGATGTAGGTAGTGTAATAACTGTCTCTCCTCTTACTGTGCTGTCACTAATGTGTGATGTAGGTAGTGTAATAACTGTCTCTCCTCTTACTGTGCTGTCACTAATGTGTGATGTAGGTAGTGTAATAACTGTCTCTCCTCTTACTGTGCTGTCACTAATGTGTGATGTAGGTAGTGTAATAACTGTCTCTCCTCTTACTGTGCTGTCACTAATGTGTGATGTAGGTAGTGTAATAACTGTCTCTCTCTCCTTACTGTGCTGTCACTAATGTGTGATGTAGGTAGTGTAATAACTGTCTCTCTCTCCTTACTGTGCTGTCACTAATGTGTGATGTAGGTAGTGTAATAACTGTCTCTCTCTCCTTACTGTGCTGTCACTAATGTGTGATGTAGGTAGTGTAATAACTGTCTCTCCTCTTACTGTGCTGTCACTAATGTGTGATGTAGGTAGTGTAATAACTGTCTCTCTCTCCTTACTGTGCTGTCACTAATGTGTGATGTAGGTAGTGTAATAACTGTCTCTCTCCTTACTGTGCTGTCACTAATGTGTGATGTAGGTAGTGTAATAACTGTCTCTCTCCTTACTGTGCTGTCACTAATGTGTGATGTAGGTAGTGTAATAACTGTCTCTCCTCTTACTGTGCTGTCACTAATGTGTGATGTAGGTAGTGTAATAACTGTCTCTCTCTCCTTACTGTGCTGTCACTAATGTGTGATGTAGGTAGTGTAATAACTGTCTCTCTCCTTACTGTGCTGTCACTAATGTGTGATGTAGGTAGTGTAATAACGGTCTCTCTCCCCTTACTGTGCTGTCACTAATGTGTGATGTAGGTAGTGTAATAACTGTCTCTCCTCTTACTGTGCTGTCACTAATGTGTGATGTAGGTAGTGTAATAACTGTCTCTCTCCTTACTGTGCTGTCACTAATGTGTGATGTAGGTAGTGTAATAACTGTCTCTCTCCTTACTGTGCTGTCACTAATGTGTGATGTAGGTAGTGTAATAACTGTCTCTCATCTTACTGTGCTGTCACTAATGTGTGATGTAGGTAGTGTAATAACTGTCTCTCTCCCCTTACTGTGCTGTCACTAATGTGTGATGTAGGTAGTGTAATAACTGTCTCGCCCCTTACTGTGCTGTCACTAATGTGTGATGTAGGTAGTGTAATAACTGTCTCTCTCCTTACTGTGCTGTCACTAATGTGTGAAGTAGGTAGTGTAATAACTGTCTCTCTCCTTACTGTGCTGTCACTAATGTGTGATGTAGGGAGTGTAATAACTGTCTCTCTCTCCTTACTGTGCTGTCACTAATGTGTGATGTAGGTAGTGTAATAACTGTCTCTCCTCTTACTGTGCTGTCACTAATGTGTGATGTAGGTAGTGTAATAACTGTCTCTCTCCTTACTGTGCTGTCACTAATGTGTGAAGTAGGTAGTGTAATAACTGTCTCTCTCCTTACTGTGCTGTCACTAATGTGTGATGTAGGTAGTGTAATAACTGTCTCTCTCCTTACTGTGCTGTCACTAATGTGTGATGTAGGTAGTGTAATAACTGTCTCTCCTCTTACTGTGCTGTCACTAATGTGTGATGTAGGTAGTGTAATAACTGTCTCTCCTCTTACTGTGCTGTCACTAATGTGTGATGTAGGTAGTGTAATAACTGTCTCTCTCTCCTTACTGTGCTGTCACTAATGTGTGATGTAGGTAGTGTAATAACTGTCTCTCTCCTTACTGTGCTGTCACTAATGTGTGATGTAGGTAGTGTAATAACTGTCTCTCTCCTTACTGTGCTGTCACTAATGTGTGATGTAGGTAGTGTAATAACTGTCTCTCCTCTTACTGTGCTGTCACTAATGTGTGATGTAGGTAGTGTAATAACTGTCTCTCTCTCCTTACTGTGCTGTCACTAATGTGTGATGTAGGTAGTGTAATAACTGTCTCTCTCCTTACTGTGCTGTCACTAATGTGTGATGTAGGTAGTGTAATAACGGTCTCTCCTCTTACTGTGCTGTCACTAATGTGTGATGTAGGTAGTGTAATAACTGTCTCTCTCCTTACTGTGCTGTCACTAATGTGTGATGTAGGTAGTGTAATAACTGTCTCTCTCCTTACTGTGCTGTCACTAATGTGTGATGTAGGTAGTGTAATAACTGTCTCTCCTCTTACTGTGCTGTCACTAATGTGTGATGTAGGTAGTGTAATAACTGTCTCTCTCTCCTTACTGTGCTGTCACTAATGTGTGATGTAGGTAGTGTAATAACTGTCTCTCTCCTTACTGTGCTGTCACTAATGTGTGATGTAGGTAGTGTAATAACTGTCTCTCATCTTACTGTGCTGTCACTAATGTGTGATGTAGGTAGTGTAATAACTGTCTCTCTCCCTTACTGTGCTGTCACTAATGTGTGATGTAGGTAGTGTAATAACTGTCTCGCCCCTTACTGTGCTGTCACTAATGTGTGATGTAGGTAGTGTAATAACTGTCTCTCTCCTTACTGTGCTGTCACTAATGTGTGAAGTAGGTAGTGTAATAACGGTCTCTCTCCTTACTGTGCTGTCACTAATGTGTGATGTAGGTAGTGTAATAACTGTCTCTCCTCTTACTGTGCTGTCACTAATGTGTGATGTAGGTAGTGTACTAACTGTCTCTCTCCTTACTGTGCTGCCACTAATGTGTGATGTAGGTAGTGTAATAACTGTCTCTCTCCTTACTGTGCTGTCACTAATGTGTGATGTAGGTAGTGTAATAACGGTCTCTCTCCTTACTGTGCTGTCACTAATGTGTGATGTAGGTAGTGTAATAACTGTCTCTCCTCTTACTGTGCTGTCACTAATGTGTAATGTAGGTAGTGTAATAACTGTCTCTCTCCTTACTGTGCTGCCACTAATGTGTGATGTAGGTAGTGTAATAACTGTCTCTCTCCTTACTGTGCTGCCACTAATGTGTGATGTAGGTAGTGTAATAACTGTCTCTCTCCTTACTGTGCTGCCACTAATGTGTGATGTAGGTAGTGTAATAACTGTCTCTCTCCTTACTGTGCTGTCACTAATGTGTGATGTAGGTAGTGTAATAACTGTCTCTCTCCTTACTGTGCTGCCACTAATGTGTGATGTAGGTAGTGTAATAACTGTCTCTCCCCTTACTGTGCTGTCACTAATGTGTGATGTAGGTAGTGTAATAACGGTCTCTCTCCTTACTGTGCTGTCACTAATGTGTGATGTAGGTAGTGTAATAACGGTCTCTCTCCTTACTGTGCTGTCACTAATGTGTGATGTAGGTAGTGTAATAACGGTCTCTCTCCTTACTGTGCTGTCACTAATGTGTGATGTAGGTAGTGTAATAACGGTCTCTCTCCCCTTACTGTGCTGTCACTAATGTGTGATGTAGGTAGTGTAATAACTGTCTCGCCCCTTACTGTGCTGTCACTAATGTGTGATGTAGGTAGTGTAATAACGGTCTCTCTCCTTACTGTGCTGTCACTAATGTGTGATGTAGGTAGTGTAATAACGGTCTCTCTCCCTTACTGTGCTGTCACTAATGTGTGATGTAGGTAGTGTAATAACTGTCTCTCCCCTTACTGTGCTGCCACTAATGTGTGATGTAGGTAGTGTAATAACTGTCTCTCCTCTTACTGTGCTGTCACTAATGTGTGATGTAGGTAGTGTAATAACTGTCTCTCCTCTTACTGTGCTGCCACTAATGTGTGATGTAGGTAGTGTAATAACTGTCTCTCCTTACTGTGCTGTCACTAATGTGTGATGTAGGTAGTGTAATAACTGTCTCTCTCCTTACTGTGCTGTCACTAATGTGTGATGTAGGTAGTGTAATAACTGTCTCTCCCCTTACTGTGCTGTCACTAATGTGTGATGTAGGTAGTGTAATAACTGTCTCTCCTCTTACTGTGCTGCCACTAATGTGTGATGTAGGTAGTGTAATAACTGTCTCTCCTCTTACTGTGCTGTCACTAATGTGTGATGTAGGTAGTGTAATAACTGTCTCTCTCCTTACTGTGCTGTCACTAATGTGTGATGTAGGTAGTGTAATAACTGTCTCTCCTCTTACTGTGCTGTCACTAATGTGTGATGTAGGTAGTGTAATAACTGTCTCTCTCCTTACTGTGCTGTCACTAATGTGTGATGTAGGTAGTGTAATAACTCTCTCTCCCCTTACTGTACTGTCACTAATGTGTGATGTAGGTAGTGTAATAACTGTCTCTCATCTTACTGTGCTGTCACTAATGTGTGATGTAGGTAGTGTAATAACTGTCTCTCTCCTTACTGTGCTGTCACTAATGTGTGATGTAGGTAGTGTAATAACTGTCTCTCATCTTACTGTGCTGTCACTAATGTGTGATGTAGGTAGTGTAATAACTGTCTCTCTCCCCTTACTGTGCTGTCACTAATGTGTGATGTAGGTAGTGTAATAACTGTCTCTCGCCCCTTACTGTGCTGTCACTAATGTGTGATGTAGGTAGTGTAATAACTGTCTCTCCTCTTACTGTGCTGTCACTAATGTGTGATGTAGGTAGTGTAATAACTGTCTCTCTCCTTACTGTGCTGTCACTAATGTGTGATGTAGGTAGTGTAATAACTGTCTCTCTCCTTACTGTGCTGTCACTAATGTGTGATGTAGGTAGTGTAATAACTGTCTCTCCTCTTACTGTGCTGTCACTAATGTGTGATGTAGGTAGTGTAATAACTGTCTCTCTCCTTACTGTGCTGTCACTAATGTGTGATGTAGGTAGTGTAATAACTGTCTCTCCCCTTACTGTGCTGTCACTAATGTGTGATGTAGGTAGTGTAATAACAGTCTCTCCCCTTACTGTGCTGTCACTAATGTGTGATGTAGGTAGTGTAATAACTGTCTCTCCTTACTGTGCTGTCACTAATGTGTGATGTAGGTAGTGTAATAACTGTCTCTCTCCTTACTGTGCTGTCACTAATGTGTGATGTAGGTAGTGTAATAACTGTCTCTCTCCTTACTGTGCTGTCACTAATGTGTGATGTAGGTAGTGTAATAACTGTCTCTCCCCTTACTGTGCTGTCACTAATGTGTGATGTAGGTAGTGTAATAACTGTCTCTCTCCTTACTGTGCTGTCACTAATGTGTGATGTAGGTAGTGTAATAACTGTCTCTCTCTCCTTACTGTGCTGTCACTAATGTGTGATGTAGGTAGTGTAATAACTGTCTCTCTCCTTACTGTGCTGTCACTAATGTGTGATGTAGGTAGTGTAATAACTGTCTCTCTCCTTACTGTGCTGTCACTAATGTGTGATGTAGGTAGTGTAATAACTGTCTCTCTCCCCTTACTGTGCTGTCACTAATGTGTGATGTAGGTAGTGTAATAACTGTCTCTCCCCTTACTGTGCTGTCACTAATGTGTAATGTATGTAGTGTAATAACTGTCTCTCTCCTTACTGTGCTGCCACTAATGTGTGATGTAGGGAGTGTAATAACTGTCTCTCTCCCCTTACTGTGCTGCCACTAATGTGTGATGTAGGTAGTGTAATAACTGTCTCTCCCCTTACTGTGCTGTCACTAATGTGTGATGTAGGTAGTGTAATAACTGTCTCTCTCCTTACTGTGCTGTCACTAATGTGTGATGTAGGTAGTGTAATAACTGTCTCTCCTCTTACTGTGCTGTCACTAATGTGTGATGTAGGTAGTGTAATAACTGTCTCTCGCCTTACTGTGCTGTCACTAATGTGTGATGTAGGTAGTGTAATAACTGTCTCTCGCCTTACTGTGCTGTCACTAATGTGTGATGTAGGTAGTGTAATAACTGTCTCTCTCCTTACTGTGCTGTCACTAATGTGTGATGTATGTAGTGTAATAACTGTCTCTCCCCTTACTGTGCTGTCACTAATGTGTGATGTAGGTAGTGTAATAACTGTCTCTCCTCTTACTGTGCTGCCACTAATGTGTGATGTAGGTAGTGTAATAACTGTCTCTCCTCTTACTGTGCTGTCACTAATGTGTGATGTAGGTAGTGTAATAACTGTCTCTCTCCTTACTGTGCTGTCACTAATGTGTGATGTAGGTAGTGTAATAACTGTCTCTCCTCTTACTGTGCTGTCACTAATGTGTGATGTAGGGAGTGTAATAACTGTCTCTCCTCTTACTGTGCTGTCACTAATGTGTGATGTAGGTAGTGTAATAACTGTCTCTCTCTCCTTACTGTGCTGTCACTAATGTGTGATGTAGGTAGTGTAATAACTGTCTCTCATCTTACTGTGCTGTCACTAATGTGTGATGTAGGTAGTGTAATAACTCTCTCTCCCCTTACTGTGCTGCCACTAATGTGTGATGTAGGTAGTGTAATAACTGTCTCTCTCCTTACTGTGCTGTCACTAATGTGTGAAGTAGGGAGTGTAATAACTGTCTCTCTCTCCTTACTGTGCTGTCACTAATGTGTGATGTAGGTAGTTTAATAACTGTCTCTCTCCCCTTACTGTGCTGTCACTAATGTGTGATGTATGTAGTGTAATAACTGTCTCTCTCCTTACTGTGCTGTCACTAATGTGTGAAGTAGGGAGTGTAATAACTGTCTCTCTCCTTACTGTGCTGTCACTAATGTGTGAAGTAGGGAGTGTAATAACGGTCTCTCTCCTTACTGTGCTGTCACTAATGTGTGATGTAGGTAGTGTAATAACTGTCTCTCTCCCCTTACTGTGCTGTCACTAATGTGTGATGTAGGTAGTGTAATAACTGTCTCTCTCCTTACTGTGCTGTCACTAATGTGTGAAGTAGGGAGTGTAATAACTGTCTCTCTCCACTTACTGTGCTGTCACTAATGTGTGATGTAGGTAGTGTAATAACTGTCTCTCTCCTTACTGTGCTGTCACTGTGTGAAGTAGGGAGTGTAATAACTGTCTCTCTCCACTTACTGTGCTGTCACTAATGTGTGATGTAGGGAGTGTAATAACTCTCTCCTTACTGTGCTGTCACTAATGTGTGATGTAGGTAGTGTAATAACTGTCTCTCTCCTTACTGTGCTGTCACTAATGTGTGATGTAGGTAGTGTAATAACGGTCTCTCTCCTTACTGTGCTGCCACTAATGTGTGATGTAGGTAGTGTAATAACTGTCTCTCCCCTTACTGTGCTGTCACTAATGTGTGATGTAGGTAGTGTAATAACTGTCTCTCTCCTTACTGTGCTGTCACTAATGTGTGATGTAGGTAGTGTAATAACTGTCTCTCCTCTTACTGTGCTGTCACTAATGTGTGATGTAGGTAGTGTAATAACTGTCTCTCTCCTTACTGTGCTGTCACTAATGTGTGATGTATGTAGTGTAATAACTGTCTCTCCCCTTACTGTGCTGTCACTAATGTGTGATGTAGGTAGTGTAATAACTGTCTCTCCTCTTACTGTGCTGTCACTAATGTGTGATGTAGGGAGTGTAATAACTGTCTCTCTCTCCTTACTGTGCTGTCACTAATGTGTGATGTAGGTAGTGTAATAACTGTCTCTCTCCTTACTGTGCTGTCACTAATGTGTGATGTAGGTAGTGTAATAACTGTCTCTCTCCTTACTGTGCTGCCACTAATGTGTGATGTAGGTAGTGTAATAACTGTCTCTCCCCTTACTGTGCTGTCACTAATGTGTGATGTAGGTAGTGTAATAACTGTCTCTCTCCTTACTGTGCTGTCACTAATGTGTGATGTAGGTAGTGTAATAACTGTCTCTCCCCTTACTGTGCTGTCACTAATGTGTGATGTAGGAAGTGTAATAACTGTCTCTCCCCTTACTGTGCTGTCACTAATGTGTGATGTAGGTAGTGTAATAACTGTCTCTCTCCTTACTGTGCTGTCACTAATGTGTGATGTATGTAGTGTAATAACTGTCTCTCCCCTTACTGTGCTGTCACTAATGTGTGATGTAGGTAGTGTAATAACTGTCTCTCCTCTTACTGTGCTGTCACTAATGTGTGATGTAGGGAGTGTAATAACTGTCTCTCTCTCCTTACTGTGCTGCCACTAATGTGTGATGTAGGTAGTGTAATAACTGTCTCTCCTCTTACTGTGCTGTCACTATAATGTGTGATGTAGGTAGTGTAATAACTGTCTCTCCTCTTACTGTGCTGTCACTAATGTGTGATGTAGGGAGTGTAATAACTGTCTCTCCCCTTACTGTGCTGTCACTAATGTGTGATGTATGTAGTGTAATAACTGTCTCTCCCCTTACTGTGCTGTCACTAATGTGTGATGTAGGTAGTGTAATAACTGTCTCTCCTCTTACTGTGCTGTCACTAATGTGTGATGTAGGGAGTGTAATAACTGTCTCTCTCTCCTTACTGTGCTGTCACTAATGTGTGATGTAGGTAGTGTAATAACTGTCTCTCCTCTTACTGTGCTGTCACTAATGTGTGATGTAGGTAGTGTAATAACTGTCTCTCTCCTTACTGTGCTGTCACTAATGTGTGATGTAGGTAGTGTAATAACTGTCTCTCTCCCCTTACTGTGCTGTCACTAATGTGTGATGTAGGTAGTGTAATAACTGTCTCTCTCCTTACTGTGCTGTCACTAATGTGTGATGTAGGTAGTGTAATAACTGTCTCTCTCCCCTTACTGTGCTGTCACTAATGTGTGATGTAGGTAGTGTAATAACTGTCTCTCTCTCCTTACTGTGCTGTCACTAATGTGTGATGTAGGTAGTGTAATAACTGTCTCTCCTCTTACTGTGCTGTCACTAATGTGTGATGTAGGTAGTGTAATAACTGTCTCTCTCCTTACTGTGCTGTCACTAATGTGTGATGTAGGTAGTGTAATAACTGTCTCTCTCCCCTTACTGTGCTGTCACTAATGTGTGATGTAGGTAGTGTAATAACTGTCTCTCTCCTTACTGTGCTGTCACTAATGTGTGATGTAGGTAGTGTAATAACTGTCTCTCTCCCCTTACTGTGCTGTCACTAATGTGTGATGTAGGTAGTGTAATAACTGTCTCTCTCCTTACTGTGCTGTCACTAATGTGTGAAGTAGGGAGTGTAATAACTGTCTCTCTCCACTTACTGTGCTGTCACTAATGTGTGATGTAGGTAGTGTAATAACTGTCTCTCCCCTTACTGTGCTGCCACTAATGTGTGATGTAGGTAGTGTAATAACTGTCTCTCTCCTTACTGTGCTGTCACTAATGTGTGATGTAGGTAGTGTAATAACTGTCTCTCCCCTTACTGTGCTGTCACTAATGTGTGATGTAGGTAGTGTAATAACTGTCTCTCCTCTTACTGTGCTGTCACTAATGTGTGATGTAGGTAGTGTAATAACTGTCTCTCCTTACTGTGCTGTCACTAATGTGTGATGTAGGTAGTGTAATAACTGTCTCTCCCCTTACTGTGCTGTCACTAATGTGTGATGTAGGTAGTGTAATAACTGTCTCTCTCCTTACTGTGCTGTCACTAATGTGTGATGTAGGTAGTGTAATAACTGTCTCTCCTCTTACTGTGCTGTCACTAATGTGTGATGTAGGTAGTGTAATAACTGTCTCTCTCCTTACTGTGCTGTCACTAATGTGTGATGTAGGTAGTGTAATAACTGTCTCTCTCCCCTTACTGTGCTGTCACTAATGTGTGATGTAGGTAGTGTAATAACTGTCTCTCTCCTTACTGTGCTGTCACTAATGTGTGAAGTAGGGAGTGTAATAACTGTCTCTCTCCACTTACTGTGCTGTCACTAATGTGTGATGTAGGTAGTGTAATAACTGTCTCTCTCCTTACTGTGCTGTCACTAATGTGTGAAGTAGGGAGTGTAATAACTGTCTCTCTCCACTTACTGTGCTGTCACTAATGTGTGATGTAGGGAGTGTAATAACTGTCTCTCCTTACTGTGCTGTCACTAATGTGTGATGTAGGTAGTGTAATAACTGTCTCTCTCCTTACTGTGCTGTCACTAATGTGTGATGTAGGTAGTGTAATAACTGTCTCTCCTTACTGTGCTGCCACTAATGTGTGATGTAGGTAGTGTAATAACTGTCTCTCTCCTTACTGTGCTGTCACTAATGTGTGATGTAGGTAGTGTAATAACTGTCTCTCCCCTTACTGTGCTGCCACTAATGTGTGATGTAGGTAGTGTAATAACTGTCTCTCTCCTTACTGTGCTGTCACTAATGTGTGATGTAGGTAGTGTAATAACTGTCTCTCCCCTTACTGTGCTGTCACTAATGTGTGATGTAGGTAGTGTAATAACTGTCTCTCCCCTTACTGTGCTGTCACTAATGTGTGATGTAGGTAGTGTAATAACTGTCTCTCCTCTTACTGTGCTGTCACTAATGTGTGATGTAGGTAGTGTAATAACTGTCTCTCCTCTTACTGTGCTGTCACTAATGTGTGATGTAGGTAGTGTAATAACTGTCTCTCTCCTTACTGTGCTGTCACTAATGTGTGATGTAGGTAGTGTAATAACTGTCTCTCATCTTACTGTGCTGTCACTAATGTGTGATGTAGGTAGTGTAATAACTGTCTCTCTCCTTACTGTGCTGTCACTAATGTGTGATGTAGGTAGTGTAATAACTGTCTCTCTCCCCTTACTGTGCTGTCACTAATGTGTGATGTAGGTAGTGTAATAACTGTCTCTCCCCTTACTGTGCTGTCACTAATGTGTGATGTAGGTAGTGTAATAACGGTCTCTCTCCCCTTACTGTGCTGTCACTAATGTGTGATGTAGGTAGTGTAATAACGGTCTCTCTCCCCTTACTGTGCTGTCACTAATGTGTGATGTAGGTAGTGTAATAACTGTCTCTCCCCTTACTGTGCTGTCACTAATGTGTGATGTAGGTAGTGTAATAACTGTCTCTCCCCTTACTGTGCTGTCACTAATGTGTGATGTAGGTAGTGTAATAACTGTCTCTCCTCTTACTGTGCTGTCACTAATGTGTGATGTAGGGAGTGTAATAACTGTCTCTCCCCTTACTGTGCTGTCACTTATGTGTGATGTAGGTAGTGCAATAACTGTCTCTCTCTCTCCTTACTGTGCTGCCACTAATGTGTGATGTAGGTAGTGTAATAACTGTCTCTCTCTCTCCTTACTGTGCTGTCACTAATGTGTGATGTAGGTAGTGTAATAACTGTCTCTCCCCTTACTGTGCTGTCACTAATGTGTGATGTAGGTAGTGTAATAACTGTCTCTCTCCCCTTACTGTGCTGTCACTAATGTGTGATGTAGGTAGTGTAATAACTGTCTCTCCTCTTACTGTGCTGCCACTAATGTGTGATGTAGGTAGTGTAATAACTGTCTCTCCTCTTACTGTGCTGTCACTAATGTGTGATGTAGGTAGTGTAATAACTGTCTCTCTCCCCTTACTGTGCTGTCACTAATGTGTGATGTAGGTAGTGTAATAACTGTCTCTCCTCTTACTGTGCTGTCACTAATGTGTGATGTAGGTAGTGTAATAACTGTCTCTCTCCTTACTGTGCTGTCACTAATGTGTGATGTAGGTAGTGTAATAACGGTCTCTCATCTTACTGTGCTGTCACTAATGTGTGAAGTAGGGAGTGTAATAACTGTCTCTCCCCTTACTGTGCTGTCACTAATGTGTGATGTAGGTAGTGTAATAACTGTCTCTCTCCTTACTGTGCTGTCACTAATGTGTGATGTAGGTAGTGTAATAACTGTCTCTCTCCTTACTGTGCTGTCACTAATGTGTGATGTAGGTAGTGTAATAACGGTCTCTCTCCCCTTACTGTGCTGTCACTAATGTGTGATGTAGGTAGTGTAATAACTGTCTCTCTGCCCTTACTGTGCTGTCACTAATGTGTGATGTAGGGAGTGTAATAACTGTCTCTCCTTACTGTGCTGTCACTAATGTGTGATGTAGGTAGTGTAATAACGGTCTCTCTCCCCTTACTGTGCTGTCACTAATGTGTGATGTAGGTAGTGTAATAACGGTCTCTCTCGCCTTACTGTGCTGTCACTAATGTGTGATGTAGGTAGTGTAATAACGGTCTCTCTCGCCTTACTGTGCTGTCACTAATGTGTGATGTAGGTAGTGTAATAACGGTCTCTCTCGCCTTACTGTGCTGTCACTAATGTGTGATGTAGGTAGTGTAATAACTGTCTCTCTCCCCTTACTGTGCTGTCACTAATGTGTGATGTAGGTAGTGTAATAACGGTCTCTCTCGCCTTACTGTGCTGTCACTGTGTGATGTCGGTAGTGTAATAACGGTCTCTCTCCCCTTACTGTGCTGTCACTAATGTGTGATGTAGGTAGTGTAATAACTGTCTCTCTCCTTACTGTGCTGTCACTAATGTGTGATGTAGGTAGTGCAATAACTGTCTCTCCTTACTGTGCTGTCACTAATGTGTGATGTAGGTAGTGTAATAACGGTCTCTCCCCTAACTGTGCTGCCACTAATGTGTGATGTAGGTAGTGTAATAACTGTCTCTCTCCTTACTGTGCTGCCACTAATGTGTGATGTAGGTAGTGTAATAACTGTCTCTCCCCTTACTGTGCTGCCACTAATGTGTGATGTAGGTAGTGTAATAACGGTCTCTCTCGCCTTACTGTGCTGTCACTAATGTGTGATGTAGGTAGTGTAATAACGGTCTCTCTCGCCTTACTGTGCTGTCACTAATGTGTGATGTAGGTAGTGTAATAACGGTCTCTCTCGCCTTACTGTGCTGTCACTAATGTGTGATGTAGGTAGTGTAATAACTGTCTCTCTCCCCTTACTGTGCTGTCACTAATGTGTGATGTAGGTAGTGTAATAACGGTCTCTCTCGCCTTACTGTGCTGTCACTGTGTGATGTCGGTAGTGTAATAACGGTCTCTCTCCCCTTACTGTGCTGTCACTAAGGTGTGATGTAGGTAGTGTAATAACTGTCTCTCACCTTACTGTGCTGTCACTAATGTGTGATGTAGGTAGTGTAATAACTGTCTCTCTCCCCTTACTGTGCTGCCACTAATGTGTGATGTAGGTAGTGTAATAACTGTCTCTCCCCTTACTGTGCTGTCACTAATGTGTGATGTAGGTAGTGTAATAACTGTCTCTCCTCTTACTGTGCTGTCACTAATGTGTGATGTCGGTAGTGTAATAACTGTCTCTCCCCTTACTGTGCTGCCACTAATGTGTGATGTAGGTAGTGTAATAACGGTCTCTCCCCTTACTGTGCTGCCACTAATGTGTGATGTAGGTAGTGTAATAACTGTCTCTCCCCTTACTGTGCTGTCACTAATGTGTGATGTAGGTAGTGTAATAACGGTCTCTCTCCCCTTACTGTGCTGTCACTAATGTGTGATGTAGGTAGTGTAATAACTGTCTCTCTCCCCTTACTGTGCTGTCACTAATGTGTGATGTAGGTAGTGTAATAACTGTCTCTCTCCCCTTACTGTGCTGTCACTAATGTGTGATGTAGGTAGTGTAATAACTGTCTCTCTCCTTACTGTGCTGCCACTAATGTGTGATGTAGGTAGTGTAATAACTGTCTCTCCCCTTACTGTGCTGTCACTAATGTGTGATGTAGGTAGTGTAATAACTGTCTCTCTCCTTACTGTGCTGCCACTGTGTGATGTAGGTAGTGTAATAACTGTCTCTCTCCTTACTGTGCTGTCACTAATGTGTGATGTAGGTAGTGTAATAACTGTCTCTCTCCCCTTACTGTGCTGTCACTAATGTGTGATGTAGGTAGTGTAATAACGGTCTCTCTCCTTACTGTGCTGTCACTAATGTGTGATGTAGGTAGTGTAATAACTGTCTCTCTCCCCTTACTGTGCTGTCACTAATGTGTGATGTAGGTAGTGTAATAACTTTCTCTCTCCTTACTGTGCTGTCACTAATGTGTGATGTAGGTAGTGTAATAACTGTCTCTCTCCTTACTGTGCTGTCACTAATGTGTGATGTAGGTAGTGTAATAACTGTCTCTCTCCCCTTACTGTGCTGTCACTAATGTGTGATGTAGGTAGTGTAATAACTTTCTCTCTCCTTACTGTGCTGTCACTAATGTGTGATGTAGGTAGTGTAATAACTGTCTCTCCCCTTACTGTGCTGTCACTAATGTGTGATGTAGGTAGTGTAATAACTGTCTCTCTCCTTACTGTGCTGTCACTAATGTGTGATGTAGGTAGTGTAATAACTTTCTCTCTCCTTACTGTGCTGTCACTAATGTGTGATGTAGGTAGTGTAATAACTGTCTCTCCCCTTACTGTGCTGTCACTGTGTGATGTAGGTAGTGTAATAACTGTCTCTCTCCTTACTGTGCTGTCACTAATGTGTGATGTAGGTAGTGTAATAACTGTCTCTCCCCTTACTGTGCTGTCACTAATGTGTGATGTAGGTAGTGTAATAACTGTCTCTCTCCTTACTGTGCTGTCACTAATGTGCGATGTAGGTAGTGTAATAACTGTCTCTCCCCTTACTGTGCTGTCACTAATGTGTGATGTAGGTAGTGTAATAACTGTCTCTCTCCTTACTGTGCTGTCACTAATGTGTGATGTAGGTAGTGTAATAACTGTCTCTCCCCTTACTGTGCTGTCACTAATGTGTGATGTAGGTAGTGTAATAACTGTCTCTCCTCTTACTGTGCTGTCACTAATGTGTGATGTAGGTAGTGTAATAACTGTCTCTCCTTACTGTGCTGTCACTAATGTGTGATGTAGGTAGTGTAATAACTGTCTCTCCCCTTACTGTGCTGTCACTAATGTGTGATGTAGGTAGTGTAATAACTGTCTCTCCTTACTGTGCTGTCACTAATGTGTGATGTAGGTAGTGTAATAACTGTCTCTCCCCTTACTGTGCTGTCACTAATGTGTGATGTAGGTAGTGTAATAACTCTCTCTCCCCTTACTGTGCTGTCACTAATGTGTGATGTAGGTAGTGTAATAACTGTCTCTCCTCTTACTGTGCTGTCACTAATGTGTGATGTAGGTAGTGTAATAACTGTCTCTCCCCTTACTGTGCTGTCACTAATGTGTGATGTAGGTAGTGTAATAACTCTCTCTCCCCTTACTGTGCTGTCACTAATGTGTGATGTAGGTAGTGTAATAACTGTCTCTCCTTACTGTGCTGTCACTAATGTGTGATGTAGGTAGTGTAATAACTGTCTCTCCCCTTACTGTGCTGTCACTAATGTGTGATGTAGGTAGTGTAATAACTCTCTCTCCCCTTACTGTGCTGTCACTAATGTGTGATGTAGGTAGGTAATAACTGTCTCTCTCCCCTTACTGTGCTGTCACTAATGTGTGATGTAGGTAGTGTAATAACTGTCTCTCCCCTTACTGTGCTGTCACTAATGTGTGATGTAGGTAGTGTAATAACTGTCTCTCCCCTTACTGTGCTGTCACTAATGTGTGATGTAGGTAGTGTAATAACTGTCTCTCCCCTTACTGTGCTGTCACTAATGTGTGATGTAGGGAGTGTAATAACTGTCTCTCCCCTTACTGTGCTGTCACTAATGTGTGATGTAGGTAGTGTAATAACTGTCTCTCCCCTTACTGTGCTGTCACTAATGTGTGATGTAGGTAGTGTAATAACTGTCTCTCTCTCCTTACTGTGCTGTCACTAATGTGTGATGTAGGTAGTGTAATAACTGTCTCTCTCTCCTTACTGTGCTGTCACTAATGTGTGATGTAGGTAGTGTAATAACTGTCTCTCCCCTTACTGTGCTGTCACTAATGTGTGATGTAGGGAGTGTAATAACCGTCTCTCCCCTTACTGTGCTGTCACTAATGTGTGATGTAGGTAGTGTAATAACTGTCTCTCCCCTTACTGTGCTGTCACTAATGTGTGATGTAGGTAGTGTAATAACTGTCTCTCCCCTTACTGTGCTGCCACTAATGTGTGATGTAGGTAGTGTAATAACTGTCTCTCCCCTTACTGTGCTGTCACTGTGTGATGTAGGGAGTGTAATAACTGTCTCTCCCCTTACTGTGCTGTCACTAATGTGTGATGTAGGTAGTGTAATAACGGTCTCTCTCCCCTTACTGTGCTGTCACTAATGTGTGATGTAGGTAGTGTAATAACGGTCTCTCTCTCCTTACTGTGCTGTCACTAATGTGTGATGTAGGTAGTGTAATAACTGTCTCTCCCCTTACTGTGCTGTCACTAATGTGTGATGTAGGGAGTGTAATAACTGTCTCTCCCCTTACTGTACTGCCACTAATGTGTGATGTAGGTAGTGTAATAACTGTCTCTCCCCTTACTGTGCTGTCACTAATGTGTGATGTAGGTAGTGTAATAACGGTCTCTCCTCTTACTGTGCTGTCACTAATGTGTGATGTAGGTAGTGTAATAACTGTCTCTCTCCCCTTACTGTGCTGTCACTAATGTGTGATGTAGGTAGTGTAATAACTGTCTCTCTCCTTACTGTGCTGTCACTAATGTGTGATGTAGGTAGTGTAATAACTGTCTCTCCCCTTACTGTGCTGTCACTAATGTGTGATGTAGGGAGTGTAATAACTCTCTCTCCCCTTACTGTGCTGTCACTAATGTGTGATGTAGGTAGTGTAATAACTGTCTCTCTCCACTTACTGTGCTGTCACTAATGTGTGATGTAGGTAGTGTAATAACTAGAGATGTGCACCGGAAATTTTTCGGGTTTTGTGTTTTGGTTTCGGTTCCGCGGCCGTGTTTTGGGTTCGAACGCGTTTTGGCAAAACCTCACCGAATTTTTTTTGTCGGATTCGGGTGTGTTTTGGATTCGGGTGTTTTTTTCAAAAAACCCTAAAAAAAAGCTTAAATCATAGAATTTGGGGGTCATTTTGATCCCAAAGTATTATTAACCTCAATAACCATAATTTCCACTTATTTTCAGTCTATTCTGAATACCTCACACCTCACAATATTATTTTTAGTCCTAAAATTTGCACCGAGGTCGCTGGATGACTAAGCTCAGCGACCCAAGTGGCCGACACAAACACCTGGCCCATCTAGGAGTGGCACTGCAGTGTCACGCAGGATGGCCCTTCCAAAAAATACTCCCCAAACAGCACATGACGCAAAGAAGAAAAAAAAGAGGCGCAATGAGGTAGCTGTGTGAGTAAGCTAAGCGACCCAAGTGGCCGACACAAACACCTGGCCCATCTAGGAGTGGCACTGCAGTGTCACGCAGGATGGCCCTTCCAAAAAACACTCCCCAAACAGCACATGACGCAAAGAAAAAAAGAGGCGCAATGAGGTAGCTGTGTGACTAAGCTCAGCGACCCAAGTGGGCGACACAAACACCTGGCCCATCTAGGAGTGGCACTGCAGTGTCAGGCAGGATGGCCCTTCCAAAAAATACTCCCCAAACAGCACATGACGCAAAGAAGAAAAAAAAGAGGCGCAATGAGGTAGCTGTGTGAGTAAGCTAAGCGACCCTAGTGGCCGACACAAACACCTGGCCCATCTAGGAGTGGCACTGCAGTGTCACGCAGGATGGCCCTTCCAAAAAACACTCCCCAAACAGCACATGACGCAAAGAAAAAAAGAGGCGCAATGAGGTAGCTGTGTGAGTAAGCTAAGCGACCCTAGTGGCCGACACAAACACCTGGCCCATCTAGGAGTGGCACTGCAGTGTCACGCAGGATGGCCCTTCCAAAAAACACTCCCCAAACAGCACATGACGCAAAGAAGAAATGAGGCGCAATGAGGTAGCTGTGTGACTAAGCTCAGCGACCCAAGTGGCCGACACAAACACCTGGCCCATCTAGGAGTGGCACTGCAGTGTCACGCAGGCTGGCCCTTCCAAAAAACACTCCCCAAACAGCACATGACGCAAAGAAAAATGAAAGAAAAAAGAGGTGCAAGATGGAATTGTCCTTGGGCCCTCCCACCCACCCTTATGTTTTATAAACAGGACATGCACACTTTAACCAACCCATCATTTCAGTGACAGGGTCTGCCACACGACTGTGACTGAAATGACGGGTTGGTTTGGACCCCCACCAAAAAAGAAGCAATTAATCTCTCCTTGCACAAACTGGCTCTACAGAGGCAAGATGTCCACCTCATCATCATCCTCCGATTCATCACCGTGTACATCCCCCTCCTCACAGATTATCAATTCGTCCCCACTGGAATCCACCATCACAGCTCCCTGTGTACTTTGTGGAGGCAATTGCTGCTGGTGAATGTCTCCATGGAGGAATTGATTATAATTCATTTTAATGAACATCATCTTCTCCACATTTTCTGGAAGTAACCTCGTACGCCGATTGCTGACAAGGTGAGCGGCGGCACTAAACACTCTTTCGGAGTACACACTTGTGGGAGGGCAACTTAGGTAGAATAAAGCCAGTTTGTGCAAGGGCCTCCAAATTGCCTCTTTTTCCTGCCAGTATACGTACGGACTGTCTGACGTGCCTACTTGGATGCGGTCACTCATATAATCCTCCACCATTCTTTCAATGGTGAGAGAATCATATGCAGTGACAGTAGACGACATGTCCGTAATCGTTGTCAGGTCCTTCAGTCCGGACCAGATGTCAGCATCAGCAGTCGCTCCAGACTGCCCTGCATCACCGCCAGCGGGTGGGCTCGGAATTCTGAGCCTTTTCCTCGCACCCCCAGTTGCGGGAGAATGTGAAGGAGGAGATGTTGACAGGTCGCGTTCCGCTTGACTTGACAATTTTCTCACCAGCAGTTCTTTGAACCCCTGCAGACTTGTGTCTGCCGGAAAGAGAGATACAACGTAGGTTTTAAATCTAGGATCGAGCACGGTGGCCAAAATGTAGTGCTCTGATTTCAACAGATTGACCACCCGTGAATCCTTGTTAAGCGAATTAAGGGCTCCATCCACAAGTCCCACATGCCTAGCGGAATCGCTCAGTGTTAGCTCCTCCTTCAATGTCTCCAGCTTCTTCTGCAAAAGCCTGATGAGGGGAATGACCTGACTCAGGCTGGCAGTGTCTGAACTGACTTCACGTGTGGCAAGTTCAAAAGGTTGCAGAACCTTGCACAACGTTGAAATCATTCTCCACTGCGCTTGAGACAGGTGCATTCCACCTCCTATATCGTGGTCAGTTGTATAGGCTTGAATAGCCTTTTGCTGCTCCTCCAACCTCTGAAGCATATAGAGGGTTGAATTCCACCTCGTTACCACTTCTTGCTTCAGATGATGGCAGGGCAGGTTCAGGCGTTTTTGGTGTTGCTCCAGTCTTCTGTACGTGGTGCCTGTACGCCGAAAGTGTCCCGCAATTCTTCTGGCCACCGACAGCATCTCTTGCACGCCCCTCTCGTTTTTTAAATAATTCTGCACCACCAAATTCAAGGTATGTGCAAAACATGGGACGTGCTGGAATTTGCCCATATTTAATGCACACACAATATTGCTGGCGTTGTCCGATGCCACAAATCCACAGGAGAGTCCAATTGGGGTAAGCCATTCTGCGATGATCTTCCTCAGTTGCCGTAAGAGGTTTTTAGCTGTGTGCGTATTCTGGAAAGCGGTGATACAAAGCGTAGCCTGCCTAGGAAAGAGTTGGCGTTTGCGAGATGCGGCTACTGGTGCCGCCGCTGCTGTTCTTGCGGCGGGAGTCAATACATCTACCCAGTGGGCTGTCACAGTCATATAGTCCTGAGTCTGCCCTGCTCCACTTGTCCACATGTCCGTGGTTAAGTGGACATTGGGTACAACTGCATTTTTTAGGACACTGGTGAGTCTTTTTCTGAGGTCTGTGTACATTTTCGGTATCGCCTGCCTAGAGAAATGGAACCTAGATGGTATTTGGTACCGGGGACACAGTACCTCAATCAAGTCTATAGTTGGCTCTGCAGTAATGATGGATACCGGAACCACGTTTCTCACCGCCCAGGATGCCAAGGCCTCAGTTATCCGCTTTGCAGCAGGATGACTGCTGTGATATTTCATCTTCCTCGCAAAGGACTGTTGGACAGTCAATTGCTTGGTGGAAGTAGTAAAAGTGGTCTTACGACTTCCCCTCTGGGATGACCATCGACTCCCAGCAGCAACAACAGCAGCGCCAGCAGCAGTAGGCGTTACACGCAAGGATGCATCGGAGGAATCCCAGGCAGGAGAGGACTCGTCAGAATTGCCAGTGACATGGCCTGCAGGACTATTGGCATTCCTGGGGAAGGAGGAAATTGACACTGAGGGAGTTGGTGGGGTGGTTTGCGTGAGCTTGGTTACAAGAGGAAGGGATTTACTGGTCAGTGGACTGCTTCCGCTGTCGCCCAAAGTTTTTGAACTTGTCACTGACTTATGATGAATGCGCTGCAGGTGACGTATAAGGGAGGATGTTCCGAGGTGGTTAACGTCCTTACCCCTACTTATTACAGCTTGACAAAGGCAACACACGGCTTGACAAATGTTGTCCGCATTTCTGTTGAAATACTTCCACACCGAAGAGCTGATTTTTTTGGTATTTTCACCAGGCATGTCAATGGCCATATTCCTCCCACGGACAACAGGTGTCTCCCCGGGTGCCTGACTTAAACAAACCACCTCACCATCAGAATCCTCCTGGTCAATTTCCTCCCCAGCGCCAGCAACACCCATATCCTCCTCATCCTGGTGTACTTCAACACTGACATCTTCAATCTGACTATCAGGAACTGGACTGCGGGTGCTCCTTCCAGCACTTGCAGGGGGCGTGCAAATGGTGGAAGGCGCATGCTCTTCACGTCCAGTGTTGGGAAGGTCAGGCATCGCAACCGACACAATTGGACTCTCCTTGTGGATTTGTGATTTCGAAGAACGCACAGTTCTTTGCTGTGCTTTTGCCAGCTTAAGTCTTTTCATTTTTCTAGCGAGAGGCTGAGTGCTTCCATCCTCATGTGAAGCTGAACCACTAGCCATGAACATAGGCCAGGGCCTCAGCCGTTCCTTGCCACTCCGTGTGGTAAATGGCATATTGGCAAGTTTACGCTTCTCCTCCGACGATTTTATTTTAGATTTTTGAGTCCTTTTTTTACTGATATTTGGTGTTTTGGATTTTACATGCTCTGTACTATGACATTGGGCATCGGCCTTGGCAGACGACGTTGATGGCATTTCATCGTCTCGGCCATGACTAGTGGCAGCAGCTTCAGCACGAGGTGGAAGTCGATCTTGATCTTTCCCTATTTTTGGAACCTCAACATTTTTGTTCTCCATATTTTAATAGGCACAACTAAAAGGCACCTCAGGTAAACAATGGAGATGGATGGATACTAGTATACTTATGGATGACGAGTGACTGCCGACACAGAGGTAGCTACAGCCGTGGACTACCGTACTGCGTCTGCTAGTATAGACTGGATGATAATGATATAAAAAATATATATATATCACTACTGCAGGACAGGTATATATTATATAATGACGGACCTGCTGGACACTGTCAGCAGACTCCTAAACTACTAGTATGAAGAAGATATAAAAAAAAAAACCACCACAGGTAGGTATACAATTATGGACGAGCACTGCCGACACAGAGGTAGCTACAGCCGTGGACTACCGTACTGCGTCTGCTAGTATAGACTGGATGATAATGATATAAAAAATATATATATATCACTACTGCAGGACAGGTATATATTATATAATGACGGACCTGCTGGACACTGTCAGCAGACTCCTAAACTACTAGTATGAAGAAGATAGAAAAAAAAAACCACCACAGGTAGGTATACAATTATGGACGAGCACTGCCGACACAGAGGTAGCTACAGCCGTGGACTACCGTACTGCGTCTGCTAGTATAGACTGGATGATAATGATATAAAAAATATATATATATCACTACTGCAGGTATATATTATAATATAATGAATGACGGACCTGCTGGACACTGTCTGTCAGCAGAATGCGTTTATAGAATAAAAAAAAAAAACACCACACGAGTGTTTAACTTTTTCAGGCAGACAACATACTGGTGGTCACTGGTCAGTCACACTGGCAGCAAAAGTGTGCACTGTTATGTACTCCTGCTATAACTGCTCCCCAGTCTCCCCCACAATTAAGCTGTGTGAGCAGTGAGCACTCAGCACAGTCAGATATACATAGATGATATTATCATGCAGCACACTGAGGCTGAGCACAGATATGGTATGTGACTGTGTATCGTTTTTTTTTCAGGCAGAGAACGGATTTTAAATAATAAATAAAACTGGTGGTCACTAGTATAACTATCAGCAAAACTCTGCACTCTCTGAGTACTCCAGTCCTAATGCTCCCCAAAATTACTAAAATTAAATTACTAGTAAATCAAGTGTCTCACTCTCTATCTAAACGGAGAGGACGCCAGCCACGTCCTCTCCCTATCAATCTCAATGCACGTGTGAAAATGGCGGCGACGCGCGGCTCCTTATATAGAATCCGAGTCTCGCGATAGAATACGAGCCTCGCGAGAATCCGACAGCGGGATGATGACGTTCGGGCGCGCTCGGGTTAACCGAGCAAGGCGGGAAGATCCGAGTCTGCCTCGGACCCGTGTAAAAAGGCTGAAGTTCGGGGGGGTTCGGATTCCGAGGAACCGAACCCGCTCATCTCTAGTAATAACTGTCTCTCCTCTTACTGTGCTGTTACTAGTGTGTGATGTAGGTAGTGTAATAACTGTCTCTCATCTTACTGTGCTGTCACTAATGTGTGAAGTAGGGAGTGTAATAACTGTCTCTCCCCTTACTGTGCTGTCACTAATGTGTGATGTAGGTAGTGTAATAACTCTCTCTCCCCTTACTGTGCTGCCACTAATGTGTGATGTAGGTAGTGTAATAACTGTCTCTCTCCTTACTGTGCTGTCACTAATGTGTGATGTAGGTAGTGTAATAACTGTCTCTCTCCCCTTACTGTGCTGTCACTAATGTGTGATGTAGGTAGTGTAATAACTGTCTCTCCCCTTACTGTGCTGTCACTAATGTGTGATGTAGGTAGTGTAATAACGGTCTCTCTCCCCTTACTGTGCTGCCACTAATGTGTGATGTAGGGAGTGTAATAACGGTCTCTCTCCCCTTACTGTGCTGTCACTAATGTGTGATGTAGGTAGTGTAATAACTGTCTCTCTCCACTTACTGTGCTGTCACTAATGTGTGATGTAGGTAGTGTAATAACTGTCTCTCCCCTTACTGTGCTGTCACTAATGTGTGATGTAGGTAGTGTAATAACTGTCTCTCCTTACTGTGCTGTCACTAATGTGTGATGTAGGTAGTGTAATAACTGTCTCTCTCCTTACTGTGCTGTCACTAATGTGTGATGTAGGTAGTGTAATAACTGTCTCTCTCCCCTTACTGTGCTGTCACTAATGTGTGATGTAGGTAGTGTAATAACTGTCTCTCTCCTTACTGTGCTGTCACTAATGTGTGATGTAGGTAGTGTAATAACTGCCTCTCCCCCCTTACTGTGCTGTCACTAATGTGTGATGTAGGTAGTGTAATAACTGTCTCTCTCCTCTTACTGTGCTGTCACTAATGTGTGATGTAGGTAGTGTAATAACTGTCTCTCTCCCCTTACTGTGCTGTCACTAATGTGTGATGTAGGTAGTGTAATAACTGTCTCTCTCCTTACTGTGCTGTCACTAATGTGTGATGTAGGTAGTGTAATAACTGTCTCTCTCCACTTACTGTGCTGTTACTAATGTGTGATGTAGGTAGTGTAATAACTGTCTCTCCCCTTACTGTGCTGTCACTAATGTGTGAT
Organism: Pseudophryne corroboree; assembly: GCF_028390025.1. Classification (NCBI taxonomy): domain Eukaryota; kingdom Metazoa; phylum Chordata; class Amphibia; order Anura; family Myobatrachidae; genus Pseudophryne; species Pseudophryne corroboree. The sequence continues at coordinate 479,145,817 of NC_086451.1, forward strand.
GTAGGTAGTGTAATAACTGTCTCTCCTCTTACTGTGCTGTCACTAATGTGTGATGTAGGTAGTGTAATAACTGTCTCTCTCCTTACTGTGCTGTCACTAATGTGTGATGTAGGTGGTGTAATAACTGTCACTCCTCTTACTGTGCTGCCACTAATGTGTGATGTAGGTAGTGTAATAACTGTCTCTCCTCTTACTGTGCTGTCACTAATGTGTGATGTAGGTAGTGTAATAACTGTCTCTCTCCTTACTGTGCTGTCACTAATGTGTGATGTAGGTAGTGTAATAACTGTCTCTCTCCCCTTACTGTGCTGTCACTAATGTGTGATGTAGGTAGTGTAATAACTGTCTCTCCCCTTACTGTGCTGTCACTAATGTGTGATGTAGGTAGTGTAATAACTGTCTCTCATCTTACTGTGCTGTCACTAATGTGTGATGTAGGTAGTGTAATAACTGTCTCTCATCTTACTGTGCTGTCACTAATGTGTGATGTAGGTAGTGTAATAACTGTCTCTCCCCTTACTGTGCTGTCACTAATGTGTGATGTAGGTAGTGTAATAACTGTCTCTCATCTTACTGTGCTGTCACTAATGTGTGATGTAGGTAGTGTAATAACTGTCTCTCCTTACTGTGCTGTCACTAATGTGTGATGTAGGTAGTGTAATAACTGTCTCTCTCCCCTTACTGTGCTGTCACTAATGTGTGATGTAGGTAGTGTAATAACTGTCTCTCATCTTACTGTGCTGTCACTAATGTGTGATGTAGGTAGTGTAATAACTGTCTCTCCCCTTACTGTGCTGTCACTAATGTGTGATGTAGGTAGTGTAATAACTGTCTCTCTCCTTACTGTGCTACCAATAATGTGTGATGTAGGTGGTGTAATAACTGTCTCTCCTCTTACTGTGCTGCCACTAATGTGTGATGTAGGTAGTGTAATAACTGTCTCTCCTCTTACTGTGCTGTCACTAATGTGTGATGTAGGTAGTGTAATAACTGTCTCTCTCCTTACTGTGCTGTCACTAATGTGTGATGTAGGTAGTGTAATAACTGTCTCTCTCCCCTTACTGTGCTGTCACTAATGTGTGATGTAGGTAGTGTAATAACTGTCTCTCCCCTTACTGTGCTGTCACTAATGTGTGATGTAGGTAGTGTAATAACTGTCTCTCATCTTACTGTGCTGTCACTAATGTGTGATGTAGGTAGTGTAATAACTGTCTCTCATCTTACTGTGCTGTCACTAATGTGTGATGTAGGTAGTGTAATAACTGTCTCTCCCCTTACTGTGCTGTCACTAATGTGTGATGTAGGTAGTGTAATAACTGTCTCTCATCTTACTGTGCTGTCACTAATGTGTGATGTAGGTAGTGTAATAACTGTCTCTCCTTACTGTGCTGTCACTAATGTGTGATGTAGGTAGTGTAATAACTGTCTCTCTCCCCTTACTGTGCTGTCACTAATGTGTGATGTAGGTAGTGTAATAACTGTCTCTCATCTTACTGTGCTGTCACTAATGTGGGATGTAGGTAGTGTAATAACTGTCTCTCCCCTTACTGTGCTGTCACTAATGTGTGATGTAGGGAGTGTAATAACTGTCTCTCCCCTTACTGTGCTGTTACTAATGTGTGATGTAGGTAGTGTAATAACGGTCTCTCCTCTTACTGTGCTGTCACTAATGTGTGATGTAGGTAGTGTAATAACTGTCTCTCCCCTTACTGTGCTGTTACTAATGTGTGATGTAGGTAGTGTAATAACGGTCTCTCCTCTTACTGTGCTGTCACTAATGTGTGATGTAGGTAGTGTAATAACTGTCTCTCCCCTTACTGTGCTGTCACTAATGTGTGATGTAGGTAGTGTAATAACTGTCTCTCCTCTTACTGTGCTGCCACTAATGTGTGATGTAGGTAGTGTAATAACTGTCTCTCTCCCCTTACTGTGCTGCCACTAATGTGTGATGTAGGTAGTGTAATAACTGTCTCTCTCCTCTTACTGTGCTGTCACTAATGTGTGATGTAGGTAGTGTAATAACTGTCTCTCCCCTTACTGTGCTGTTACTAATGTGTGATGTAGGTAGTGTAATAACTGTCTCTCCCCTTACTGTGCTGCCACTAATGTGTGATGTAGGTAGTGTAATAACTGTCTCTCCCCTTACTGTGCTGTCACTAATGTGTGATGTAGGTAGTGTAATAACTGTCTCTCTCCTTACTGTGCTGTCACTAATGTGTGATGTAGGTAGTGTAATAACTGTCTCTCCCCTTACTGTGCTGTCACTAATGTGTGATGTAGGTAGTGTAATAACTCTCTCTCCCCTTACTGTGCTGTCACTAATGTGTGATGTAGGTAGTGTAATAACTGTCTCTCCCCTTACTGTGCTGTCACTAATGTGTGATGTAGGGAGTGTAATAACTGTCTCTCTCCTTACTGTGCTGTCACTAATGTGTGATGTAGGTAGTGTAATAACTGTCTCTCTCCTTACTGTGCTGTCACTAATGTGTGATGTAGGTAGTGTAATAACTGTCTCTCTCTCCTTACTGTGCTGTCACTAATGTGTGATGTAGGGAGTGTAATAACTGTCTCTCTCTCCTTACTGTGCTGTCACTAATGTGTGATGTAGGTAGTGTAATAACTGTCTCTCTCTCCTTACTGTGCTGTCACTAATGTGTGATGTAGGTAGTGTAATAACTGTCTCTCTCCCCTTACTGTGCTGTCACTAATGTGTGATGTAGGTAGTGTAATAACTGTCTCTCTCTCCTTACTGTGCTGTCACTAATGTGTGATGTAGGGAGTGTAATAACGGTCTCTCCCCTTACTGTGCTGCCACTAATGTGTGATGTAGGTAGTGTAATAACTGTCTCTCTCCCCTTACTGTGCTGCCACTAATGTGTGATGTAGGTAGTGTAATAACTGTCTCTCTCCTTACTGTGCTGTCACTAATGTGTGATGTAGGGAGTGTAATAACTGTCTCTCTCTCCTTACTGTGCTGTCACTAATGTGTGATGTAGGGAGTGTAATAACTGTCTCTCCCCTTACTGTGCTGCCACTAATGTGTGATGTAGGGAGTGTAATAACTGTCTCTCTCTCCTTACTGTGCTGTCACTAATGTGTGATGTAGGGAGTGTAATAACTGTCTCTCTCCCCTTACTGTGCTGTCACTAATGTGTGATGTAGGGAGTGTAATAACTGTCTCTCTCTCCTTACTGTGCTGTCACTAATGTGTGATGTAGGTAGTGTAATAACTGTCTCTCCCCTTACTGTGCTGTCACTAATGTGTGATGTAGGTAGTGTAATAACTGTCTCTCCCCTTACTGTGCTGTTACTAATGTGTGATGTAGGTAGTGTAATAACTGTCTCTCCCCTTACTGTGCTGTCACTAATGTGTGATGTAGGGAGTGTAATAACTGTCTCTCTCCTTACTGTGCTGCCACTAATGTGTGATGTAGGTAGTGTAATAACTGTCTCTCTCCCCTTACTGTGCTGCCACTAATGTGTGATGTAGGTAGTGTAATAACTGTCTCTCTCCCCTTACTGTGCTGCCACTAATGTGTGATGTAGGGAGTGTAATAACTGTCTCTCCCCTTACTGTGCTGTCACTAATGTGTGATGTAGGGAGTGTAATAACTGTCTCTCTCTCCTTACTGTGCTGTCACTAATGTGTGATGTAGGGAGTGTAATAACTGTCTCTCTCTCCTTACTGTGCTGTCACTAATGTGTGATGTAGGGAGTGTAATAACTGTCTCTCTCTCCTTACTGTGCTGTCACTAATGTGTGATGTAGGGAGTGTAATAACTGTCTCTCTCTCCTTACTGTGCTGTCACTAATGTGTGATGTAGGTAGTGTAATAACTGTCTCTCTCTCCTTACTGTGCTGCCACTAATGTGTGATGTAGGGAGTGTAATAACTGTCTCTCTCTCCTTACTGTGCTGCCACTAATGTGTGATGTAGGTAGTGTAATAACTGTCTCTCATCTTACTGTGCTGTCACTAATGTGTGATGTAGGTAGTGTAATAACTGTCTCTCTCCCCTTACTGTGCTGTCACTAATGTGTGATGTAGGGAGTGTAATAACTGTCTCTCCCCTTACTGTGCTGCCACTAATGTGTGATGTAGGTAGTGTAATAACTGTCTCTCTCCCCTTACTGTGCTGCCACTAATGTGTGATGTAGGTAGTGTAATAACTGTCTCTCTCCCCTTACTGTGCTGTCACTAATGTGTGATGTAGGTAGTGTAATAACTGTCTCTCTCTCCTTACTGTGCTGTCACTAATGTGTGATGTAGGGAGTGTAATAACAGTCTCTCCTCTTACTGTGCTGTCACTAATGTGTGATGTAGGGAGTGTAATAACTGTCTCTCCCCTTACTGTGCTGTCACTAATGTGTGATGTAGGTAGTGTAATAACTGTCTCTCTCCCCTTACTGTGCTGTCACTAATGTGTGATGTAGGTAGTGTAATAACTGTCTCTCTCTCCTTACTGTGCTGTCACTAATGTGTGATGTAGGTAGTGTAATAACTCTCTCTCTCTCCTTACTGTGCTGTCACTAATGTGATGTAGGTAGTGTAATAACTGTCTCTCTCCCCTTACTGTGCTGTCACTAATGTGATGTAGGTAGTGTAATAACTGTCTCTCCCCTTACTGTGCTGTCACTAATGTGTGATGTAGGTAGTGTAATAACTGTCTCTCTCCTTACTGTGCTGTCACTAATGTGTGATGTAGGTAGTGTAATAACTGTCTCTCCCCTTACTGTGCTGCCACTAATGTGTGATGTAGGGAGTGTAATAACTGTCTCTCCCCTTACTGTGCTGTCACTAATGTGTGATGTAGGTAGTGTAATAACTGTCTCTCTCTCCTTACTGTGCTGCCACTAATGTGTGATGTAGGTAGTGTAATAACTCTCTCTCTCTCCTTACTGTGCTGTCACTAATGTGATGTAGGTAGTGTAATAACTGTCTCTCTCCCCTTACTGTGCTGTCACTAATGTGATGTAGGTAGTGTAATAACTGTCTCTCCCCTTACTGTGCTGTCACTAATGTGTGATGTAGGTAGTGTAATAACTGTCTCTCTCCCCTTACTGTGCTGTCACTAATGTGTGATGTAGGTAGTGTAATAACTGTCTCTCTCTCCTTACTGTGCTGTCACTAATGTGTGATGTAGGTAGTGTAATAACGGTCTCTCTCCCCTTACTGTGCTGTCACTAATGTGTGATGTAGGTAGTGTAATAACTGTCTCTCCCCTTACTGTGCTGTTACTAATGTGTGATGTAGGTAGTGTAATAACTGTCTCTCTCCTTACTGTGCTGTCACTAATGTGTGATGTATGTAGTGTAATAACTGTCTCTCCCCTTACTGTGCTGTCACTAATGTGTGATGTAGGTAGTGTAATAACTGTCTCTCCTTACTGTGCTGTCACTAATGTGTGATGTAGGTAGTGTAATAACTGTCTCTCCTTACTGTGCTGTCACTAATGTGTGATGTAGGTAGTGTAATAACTCTCTCTCTCTCCTTACTGTGCTGTCACTAATGTGTGATGTAGGTAGTGTAATAACTGTCTCTCCCCTTACTGTGCTGCCACTAATGTGTGATGTAGGTAGTGTAATAACTGTCTCTCCCCTTACTGTGCTGTCACTAATGTGTAATGTAGGTAGTGTAATAACTGTCTCTCTCCTTACTGTGCTGTCACTAATGTGTAATGTAGGTAGTGTAATAACTGTCTCTCTCCTTACTGTGCTGTCACTAATGTGTGATGTATGTAGTGTAATAACTGTCTCTCCCCTTACTGTGCTGTCACTAATGTGTGATGTAGGTAGTGTAATAACTGTCTCTCCTCTTACTGTGCTGTCACTAATGTGTGATGTAGGTAGTGTAATAACTGTCTCTCTCCTTACTGTGCTGCCACTAATGTGTGATGTAGGTAGTGTAATAACTGTCTCTCCCCTTACTGTGCTGTCACTAATGTGTGATGTAGGTAGTGTAATAACGGTCTCTCTCCCCTTACTGTGCTGTCACTAATGTGTGATGTAGGGAGTGTAATAACTGTCTCTCCCCTTACTGTGCTGTCACTAATGTGTGATGTAGGTAGTGTAATAACTGTCTCTCTCCCCTTACTGTGCTGCCACTAATGTGTGATGTAGGTAGTGTAATAACTGTCTCTCTCCTTACTGTGCTGCCACTAATGTGTGATGTAGGTAGTGTAATAACTGTCTCTCCCCTTACTGTGCTGTCACTAATGTGTGATGTAGGTAGTGTAATAACTGTCTCTCCCCTTACTGTGCTGTCACTAATGTGTGATGTAGGTAGTGTAATAACTGTCTCTCCCCTTACTGTGCTGTCACTAATGTGTGATGTAGGGAGTGTAATAACTGTCTCTCCCCTTACTGTGCTGTCACTAATGTGTGATGTAGGTAGTGTAATAACTGTCTCTCTCCCCTTACTGTGCTGCCACTAATGTGTGATGTAGGTAGTGTAATAACTCTCTCTCTCCCCTTACTGTGCTGCCACTAATGTGTGATGTATGTAGTGTAATAACTGTCTCTCTCCTTACTGTGCTGTCACTAATGTGTGATGTAGGTAGTGTAATAACTGTCTCTCCCCTTACTGTGCTGTCACTAATGTGTGATGTAGGTAGTGTAATAACTGTCTCTCCCCTTACTGTGCTGTCACTAATGTGTGATGTAGGTAGTGTAATAACTGTCTCTCTCCTTACTGTGCTGTCACTAATGTGTGATGTAGGTAGTGTAATAACTGTCTCTCCCCTTACTGTGCTGTCACTAATGTGTGATGTAGGTAGTGTAATAACTGTCTCTCTCCTTACTGTGCTGTCACTAATGTGTGATGTAGGTAGTGTAATAACTGTCTCTCCTCTTACTGTGCTGTCACTTATGTGTGATGTAGGTAGTGTAATAACTGTCTCTCTCCTTACTGTGCTGTCACTAATGTGTGATGTAGGTAGTGTAATAACTGTCTCTCCTCTTACTGTGCTGTCACTAATGTGTGATGTAGGTAGTGTAATAACTGTCTCCCCCCTTACTGTGCTGTCACTAATGTGTGATGTAGGTAGTGTAATAACTGTCTCTCTCCTTACTGTGCTGTCACTAATGTGTGATGTAGGTAGTGTAATAACTGTCTCTCTCCTTACTGTGCTGTCACTAATGTGTGATGTAGGTAGTGTAATAACTGTCTCTCTCCTTACTGTGCTGTCACTAATGTGTGATGTAGGTAGTGTAATAACTGTCTCTCCTCTTACTGTGCTGTCACTAATGTGTGATGTAGGTAGTGTAATAACTGTCTCTCTCCTTACTGTGCTGTCACTAATGTGTGATGTAGGTAGTGTAATAACTCTCTCTCTCCCCTTACTGTGCTGCCACTAATGTGTGATGTAGGTAGTGTAATAACTGTCTCTCCCCTTACTGTGCTGTCACTAATGTGTGATGTAGGTAGTGTAATAACTGTCTCTCTCCTTACTGTGCTGTCACTAATGTGTGATGTAGGTAGTGTAATAACTGTCTCTCCCCTTACTGTGCTGTCACTAATGTGTGATGTAGGTAGTGTAATAACTGTCTCTCTCCTTACTGTGCTGTCACTAATGTGTGATGTAGGTAGTGTAATAACTGTCTCTCCTCTTACTGTGCTGTCACTTATGTGTGATGTAGGTAGTGTAATAACTGTCTCTCTCCTTACTGTGCTGTCACTAATGTGTGATGTAGGTAGTGTAATAACTGTCTCTCCTCTTACTGTGCTGTCACTAATGTGTGATGTAGGTAGTGTAATAACTGTCTCCCCCCTTACTGTGCTGTCACTAATGTGTGATGTAGGTAGTGTAATAACTGTCTCTCTCCTTACTGTGCTGTCACTAATGTGTGATGTAGGTAGTGTAATAACTGTCTCTCTCCTTACTGTGCTGTCACTAAACTGTCTCTCTCCTTACTGTGCTGTCACTAATGTGTGATGTAGGTAGTGTAATAACTGTCTCTCCTCTTACTGTGCTGTCACTAATGTGTGATGTAGGTAGTGTAATAACTGTCTCTCTCCTTACTGTGCTGTCACTAATGTGTGATGTAGGTAGTGTAATAACTCTCTCTCTCTCTCCTTACTGTGCTGTCACTAATGTGTGATGTAGGTAGTGTAATAACTGTCTCTCCTCTTACTGTGCTGTCACTAATGTGTGATGTAGGTAGTGTAATAACTGTCTCTCTCCTTACTGTGCTGTCACTAATGTGTGATGTAGGTAGTGTAATAACTGTCTCTCTCCCCTTACTGTGCTGTCACTAATGTGTGATGTAGGTAGTGTAATAACTGTCTCTCTCTCCTTACTGTGCTGTCACTAATGTGTGATGTAGGTAGTGTAATAACTGTCTCTCCTTACTGTGCTGCCACTAATGTGTGATGTAGGTAGTGTAATAACTGTCTCTCCTCTTACTGTGCTGTCACTAATGTGTGATGTAGGTAGTGTAATAACTCTCTCTCTCTCCTTACTGTGCTGCCACTAATGTGTGATGTAGGTAGTGTAATAACTGTCTCTCCCCTTACTGTGCTGTCACTAATGTGTGATGTAGGTAGTGTAATAACTGTCTCTCTCCCCTTACTGTGCTGTCACTAATGTGTGATGTAGGTAGTGTAATAACTGTCTCTCTCCCCTCACTGTGCTGTCACTAATGTGTGATGTAGGTAGTGTAATAACTGTCTCTCCCCTTACTGTGCTGTCACTAATGTGTGATGTAGGTAGTGTAATAACTGTCTCTCCCCTTACTGTGCTGTCACTAATGTGTGATGTAGGTAGTGTAATAACTGTCTCTCTCCCCTTACTGTGCTGTCACTAATGTGTGATGTAGGTAGTGTAATAACTGTCTCTCTCCCCTCACTGTGCTGTCACTAATGTGTGATGTAGGTAGTGTAATAACTGTCTCTCTCCTTACTGTGCTGTCACTAATGTGTGATGTAGGTAGTGTAATAACTGTCTCTCTCCTTACTGTGCTGTCACTAATGTGTGATGTAGGTAGTGTAATAACTGTCTCTCTCCCCTTACTGTGCTGTCACTAATGTGTGATGTAGGTAGTGTAATAACTGTCTCTCTCTCCTTACTGTGCTGTCACTAATGTGTGATGTAGGGAGTGTAATAACTGTCTCTCCTCTTACTGTGCTGCCACTAATGTGTGATGTAGGTAGTGTAATAACTGTCTCTCCTCTTACTGTGCTGTCACTAATGTGTGATGTAGGTAGTGTAATAACTGTCTCTCTCCTTACTGTGCTGTCACTAATGTGTGATGTAGGTAGTGTAATAACTCTCTCTCTCTCCTTACTGTGCTGCCACTAATGTGTGATGTAGGTAGTGTAATAACTGTCTCTCCCCTTACTGTGCTGTCACTAATGTGTGATGTAGGTAGTGTAATAACTGTCTCTCCTTACTGTGCTGTCACTAATGTGTGATGTAGGTAGTGTAATAACTGTCTCTCTCCCCTTACTGTGCTGTCACTAATGTGTGATGTAGGTAGTGTAATAACTGTCTCTCTCCCCTTACTGTGCTGTCACTAATGTGTGATGTAGGTAGTGTAATAACTGTCTCTCTCTCCTTACTGTGCTGTCACTAATGTGTGATGTAGGTAGTGTAATAACTGTCTCTCCTTACTGTGCTGCCACTAATGTGTGATGTAGGTAGTGTAATAACTGTCTCTCCTCTTACTGTGCTGTCACTAATGTGTGATGTAGGTAGTGTAATAACTCTCTCTCTCTCCTTACTGTGCTGCCACTAATGTGTGATGTAGGTAGTGTAATAACTGTCTCTCCCCTTACTGTGCTGTCACTAATGTGTGATGTAGGTAGTGTAATAACTGTCTCTCTCCCCTTACTGTGCTGTCACTAATGTGTGATGTAGGTAGTGTAATAACTGTCTCTCTCCCCTCACTGTGCTGTCACTAATGTGTGATGTAGGTAGTGTAATAACTGTCTCTCCCCTTACTGTGCTGTCACTAATGTGTGATGTAGGTAGTGTAATAACTGTCTCTCCCCTTACTGTGCTGTCACTAATGTGTGATGTAGGTAGTGTAATAACTGTCTCTCTCCCCTTACTGTGCTGTCACTAATGTGTGATGTAGGTAGTGTAATAACTGTCTCTCTCCTTACTGTGCTGTCACTAATGTGTGATGTAGGTAGTGTAATAACTGTCTCTCTCCTTACTGTGCTGTCACTGTGTGATGTAGGTAGTGTAATAACTGTCTCTCTCCCCTTACTGTGCTGTCACTAATGTGTGATGTAGGTAGTGTAATAACTGTCTCTCTCTCCTTACTGTGCTGTCACTAATGTGTGATGTAGGGAGTGTAATAACTGTCTCTCCTCTTACTGTGCTGCCACTAATGTGTGATGTAGGTAGTGTAATAACTGTCTCTCCTCTTACTGTGCTGTCACTAATGTGTGATGTAGGTAGTGTAATAACTGTCTCTCTCCTTACTGTGCTGTCACTAATGTGTGATGTAGGTAGTGTAATAACTCTCTCTCTCTCCTTACTGTGCTGCCACTAATGTGTGATGTAGGTAGTGTAATAACTGTCTCTCCCCTTACTGTGCTGTCACTAATGTGTGATGTAGGTAGTGTAATAACTGTCTCTCCTTACTGTGCTGTCACTAATGTGTGATGTAGGTAGTGTAATAACTGTCTCTCTCCCCTTACTGTGCTGTCACTAATGTGTGATGTAGGTAGTGTAATAACTGTCTCTCTCCCCTCACTGTGCTGTCACTAATGTGTGATGTAGGTAGTGTAATAACTGTCTCTCTCCACTTACTGTGCTGTCACTAATGTGTGATGTAGGTAGTGTAATAACTGTCTCTCCCCTTACTGTGCTGTCACTAATGTGTGATGTAGGTAGTGTAATAACTGTCTCTCTCCCCTCACTGTGCTGTCACTAATGTGTGATGTAGGTAGTGTAATAACTGTCTCTCCCCTTACTGTGCTGTCACTAATGTGTGATGTAGGTAGTGTAATAACTGTCTCTCTCCCCTCACTGTGCTGTCACTAATGTGTGATGTAGGTAGTGTAATAACTGTCTCTCCCCTTACTGTGCTGTCACTAATGTGTGATGTAGGTAGTGTAATAACTGTCTCTCTCCCCTCACTGTGCTGTCACTAATGTGTGATGTAGGTAGTGTAATAACTGTCTCTCCTCTTACTGTGCTGCCACTAATGTGTGATGTAGGTAGTGTAATAACTGTCTCTCCCCTTACTGTGCTGTCACTAATGTGTGATGTAGGTAGGTAATAACTGTCTCTCTCCTTACTGTGCTGTCACTAATGTGTGATGTAGGTAGTGTAATAACTGTCTCTCCTCTTACTGTGCTGTCACTAATGTGTGATGTAGGTAGTGTAATAACTGTCTCTCCCCTTACTGTGCTGTCACTAATGTGTGATGTAGGTAGTGTAATAACTGTCTCTCCCCTTACTGTGCTGTCACTAATGTGTGATGTAGGTAGTGTAATAACTGTCTCTCTCCTTACTGTGCTGTCACTAATGTGTGATGTAGGTAGTGTAATAACTGTCTCTCCTTACTGTGCTGTCACTAATGTGTGATGTAGGTAGTGTAATAACTGTCTCTCCCCTTACTGTGCTGTCACTAATGTGTGATGTAGGTAGTGTAATAACTGTCTCTCCCCTTACTGTGCTGCCACTAATGTGTGATGTAGGTAGTGTAATAACGGTCTCTCCCCTTACTGTGCTGTCACTAATGTGTGATGTAGGTAGTGTAATAACTGTCTCTCCCCTTACTGTGCTGTCACTGTGTGATGTAGTTAGTGTAATAACTGTCTCTCTCCCCTTACTGTGCTGTCACTAATGTGTGATGTAGGTAGTGTAATAACGGTCTCTCTCTCCTTACTGTGCTGTCACTAATGTGTGATGTAGGTAGTGTAATAACTGTCTCTCCCCTTACTGTGCTGTCACTAATGTGTGATGTATGTAGTGTAATAACTGTCTCTCTCCCCTTACTGTGCTGTCACTAATGTGTGATGTAGGTAGTGTAATAACGGTCTCTCTCTCCTTACTGTGCTGTCACTAATGTGTGATGTAGGTAGTGTAATAACTGTCTCTCCCCTTACTGTGCTGTCACTAATGTGTGATGTAGTTAGTGTAATAACTGTCTCTCTCCCCTTACTGTGCTGTCACTAATGTGTGATGTAGGTAGTGTAATAACGGTCTCTCTCTCCTTACTGTGCTGTCACTAATGTGTGATGTAGGTAGTGTAATAACGGTCTCTCCCCTTACTGTGCTGTCACTAATGTGTGATGTATGTAGTGTAATAACTGTCTCTCTCCCCTTACTGTGCTGTCACTAATGTGTGATGTAGGTAGTGTAATAACGGTCTCTCTCTCCTTACTGTGCTGTCACTAATGTGTGATGTAGGTAGTGTAATAACGGTCTCTCTCTCCTTACTGTGCTGTCACTAATGTGTGATGTAGGTAGTGTAATAACTGTCTCTCCCCTTACTGTGCTGTCACTAATGTGTGATGTAGTTAGTGTAATAACTGTCTCTCTCCCCTTACTGTGCTGTCACTAATGTGTGATGTAGGTAGTGTAATAACGGTCTCTCTCTCCTTACTGTGCTGTCACTAATGTGTGATGTAGGTAGTGTAATAACGGTCTCTCTCTCCTTACTGTGCTGTCACTAATGTGTGATGTAGGTAGTGTAATAACGGTCTCTCTCTCCTTACTGTGCGGACACTAATGTGTGATGTAGGTAGTGTAATAACTGTCTCTCTCCCCTTACTGTGCGGTCACTAATGTGTGATGTAGGTAGTGTAATAACTGTCTCTCCCCTTACTGTGCTGTCACTAATGTGTGATGTAGGTAGTGTAATAACTGTCTCTCTCCCCTTACTGTGCTGCCACTAATGTGTAATGTAGGTAGTGTAATAACTGTCTCTCTCCCCTTACTGTGCGGTCACTAATGTGTGATGTAGGTAGTGTAATAACTGTCTCTCCCCTTACTGTGCTGTCACTAATGTGTGATGTAGGTAGTGTAATAACTGTCTCTCTCCCCTTACTGTGCTGCCACTAATGTGTAATGTAGGTAGTGTAATAACTGTCTCTCTCCCCTTACTGTGCGGTCACTAATGTGTGATGTAGGTAGTGTAATAACTGTCTCTCCCCTTACTGTGCTGTCACTAATGTGTGATGTAGGTAGTGTAATAACTGTCTCTCTCCCCTTACTGTGCTGCCACTAATGTGTGATGTAGGTAGTGTAATAACTGTCTCTCCCCTTACTGTGCTGTCACTAATGTGTGATGTATGTAGTGTAATAACTGTCTCTCTCCCCTTACTGTGCTGTCACTAATGTGTGATGTAGGTAGTGTAATAACGGTCTCTCTCTCCTTACTGTGCTGTCACTAATGTGTGATGTAGGTAGTGTAATAACTGTCTCTCTCCCCTTACTGTGCTGTCACTAATGTGTGATGTAGGTAGTGTAATAACGGTCTCTCTCCCCTTACTGTGCTGCCACTAATGTGTAATGTAGGTAGTGTAATAACTGTCTCTCCCCTTACTGTGCTGTCACTAATGTGTGATGTATGTAGTGTAATAACTGTCTCTCTCCCCTTACTGTGCTGTCACTAATGTGTGATGTAGGTAGTGTAATAACGGTCTCTCTCTCCTTACTGTGCTGTCACTAATGTGTGATGTATGTAGTGTAATAACTGTCTCTCTCCCCTTACTGTGCTGTCACTAATGTGTGATGTAGGTAGTGTAATAACGGTCTCTCTCTCCTTACTGTGCTGTCACTAATGTGTGATGTAGGTAGTGTAATAACTGTCTCTCTCCCCTTACTGTGCTGTCACTAATGTGTGATGTAGGTAGTGTAATAACTGTCTCTCTCCCCTTACTGTGCTGTCACTAATGTGTGATGTAGGTAGTGTAATAACTGTCTCTCTCCCCTTACTGTGCTGCCACTAATGTGTGATGTAGGTAGTGTAATAACTGTCTCTCTCCTTACTGTGCTGTCACTAATGTGTGATGTAGGTAGTGTAATAACTGTCTCTCCCCTTACTGTGCTGTCACTAATGTGTGATGTAGGTAGTGTAATAACTGTCTCTCTCCACTTACTGTGCTGTCACTAATGTGTGATGTAGGTAGTGTAATAACTGTCTCTCTCCTTACTGTGCTGTCACTAATGTGTGATGTAGGTAGTGTAATAACTGTCTCTCCTCTTACTGTGCTGTCACTAATGTGTGATGTAGGTGGTGTAATAACTGTCTCTCTCGCCTTACTGTGCTGTCACTAATGTGTGATGTAGGTAGTGTAATAACTGTCTCTCTCCTTACTGTGCTGTTACTAATGTGTGATGTAGGTGGTGTAATAACTGTCTCTCCCCTTACTGTGCTGTCACTAATGTGTGATGTAGGTAGTGTAATAACTGTCTCTCCCCTTACTGTGCTGCCACTAATGTGTGATGTAGGTAGTGTAATAACTGTCTCTCTCCTTACTGTGCTGTTACTAATGTGTGATGTAGGTGGTGTAATAACTGTCTCTCCCCTTACTGTGCTGTCACTAATGTGTGATGTAGGTAGTGTAATAACTGTCTCTCTCCTTACTGTGCTGTCACTAATGTGTGATGTAGGTATTGTAATAACTGTCTCTCTCCTTACTGTGCTGTCACTAATGTGTGATGTAGGTAGTGTAATAACTGTCTCTCCCCTTACTGTGCTGTCACTAATGTGTGATGTAGGTAGTGTAATAACGGTCTCTCTCTCCTTACTGTGCTGTCACTAATGTGTGATGTAGGTAGTGTAATAACGGTCTCTCTCCCCTTACTGTGCTGTCACTAATGTGTGATGTAGGTAGTGTAATAACTGTCTCTCACCTTACTGTGCTGCCACTAATGTGTGATGTAGGTAGTGTAATAACGGTCTCTCTCCCCTTACTGTGCTGTCACTAATGTGTGATGTAGGTAGTGTAATAACTGTCTCTCTCCTTACTGTGCTGTCACTAATGTGTGATGTAGGTAGTGTAATAACTGTCTCTCTCCCCTAACTGTGCTGTCACTAATGTGTGATGTAGGTAGTGTAATAACTGTCTCTCCCCTTACTGTGCTGCCACTAATGTGTGATGTAGGTAGTGTAATAACTGTCTCTCCTTACTGTGCTGTCACTAATGTGTGATGTAGGTAGTGTAATAACTGTCTCTCCCCTTACTGTGCTGTCACTAATGTGTGATGTAGGTAGTGTAATAACTGTCTCTCCCCTTACTGTGCTGTCACTAATGTGTGATGTAGGTAGTGTAATAACTGTCTCTCTCCCCTTACTGTGCTGTCACTAATGTGTGATGTAGGTAGTGTAATAACTGTCTCTCTCCCCTTACTGTGCTGTCACTAATGTGTGATGTAGGTAGTGTAATAACTGTCTCTCTCCCCTTACTGTGCTGTCACTAATGTGTGATGTAGGTAGTGTAATAACTGTCTCTCTCTCCTTACTGTGCTGTCACTAATGTGTGATGTAGGTAGTGTAATAACTGTCTCTCCCCTTACTGTGCTGTCACTAATGTGTGATGTATGTAGGGTAATAACTGTCTCTCTCCCCTTACTGTGCTGTCACTAATGTGTGATGTAGGGAGTGTAATAACGGTCTCTCCCCTTACTGTGCTGTCACTAATGTGTGATGTAGGGAGTGTAATAACGGTCTCTCTGCTTACTGACAAGCAGACGAGCACAGTATATGAGACGTGTTGCAATGGTAACAGCTACCACTGGTTATTATTTGTTGAAGGACAGACATTAATGTATTTGGAGTGGAAAGTAGGGACATATACAGCAGCTAATTCTGTTTCCAATGTTTTTTTTTTTTTTTTTAACACCGTAAATCAATAGCTCAGAATAATTCGGCAACTGAGAAGTAAGTTGGGCATCATTTATAAGCAATAGTTAGCACTGCATATATGGAATCCGGTCAGGATCCCCGAAGTCGAAATACCGTCGCCAGAATCCCGACACTACTCGGAATGCAAACACTGGCATACCGAATTGGGTCACAAGCCCGGCGCTGGAATCCTGAACAAGCATGTGCCAGCCCTAAGACAGGCAAGCCGCCGGGGGGAGGGGATTGCGCATGGTAGGGTGAGGTCAGGTTTACGCTGAGGGGGGGTTAGGTCAAGGCACCTCCAGATAGGGTTAGACTGCGGGTGCGGGGGGGCTTAGTCTGCAGGGGGGGGTTGGTAAGTTCAGGCACCACCGGGGAGGGTTAGGGTTAGACTGTGACAGGGGGGGGGGAGAGAGTTAGGTTTAGGCTGCTACAAGGGATGCCCATCAGTTTGCCAGCTGTCAGGATCCCGCTGCACAGTATATCGGCGCCAGAATCCCGACAACCAGCATACAGACACCTTATCTCACTCTTGGGGGTCCACGACCCCTCTGGAGGGAGAATAGATAGTGTGGCACGTAGCGCGCCACAGTGCCGGTGGTCGGGATTCCGGTGCCGGTATGCTGGCCGCCGGCATACCATACTACACCCGCTAAAAGGGAGGGTTAAGGTTAGAGGACCATTAGGGGAAAGGGATATTATACTTGCCTTCCCCTATTGGGATTCTCTACAACGGGATGCCGCGGTCGGTATGCTGGCCGATGGCATCCCGACCAATCCGCATATATAAGGATTGCACAGTGGTTAGCATTGTATGTGTATATACACACACATATATATATATATATATATATATATATACACACACACACACACACACACCAATGAAGCCACGCTAGACAGCGCGCCCGCCAAGGCGCACCTATCACAGCATTTGGGACACGCACGCGCCCTATTCACTGCAATGGAAGCATCTCTGTGCACTCCCGTAGCGAGGCTACGCGTTGGATCACCTAGCCGCGCCGGGTGTGCATATTTGCAATGGAGCCTCATTAGATGAGCACAGCTCCATCTGTATATTGTAACAGGGTCACCGTTAAAGTCAGGGCACAGCAGGCAGTATGCGGAGTTTGTGCGAGTATTTAATGGCATACAGGCAGCAAACTAACTTCACACCAAACAAAAGAAACACATTTTCCAATCCGAGGTTCGTATGCACGGTCTCTCACTTACAGTCCAAATCTCTAGCACTAGGGGAAACTTTCCCTACTCGCTGGCCTACTCGCTACAGTAGACCTGCTCAGGGTTTAAATCCCTGCCACTGCAATTAGACCAATTCCCAGCTGTGGCTGGGAAGGTCCGAAAACCTGGACCAGAGCCATGTGGTTGAAAGACCACCCTTCTCTTCCTCAACCACACCTCAGAGCCCCTATCCGGGCTTTGCACTAAACCAGGTACTTTTACCTGACTACAAAGCACTTTCTCCGAGGCTGGACGGCTTTTCTTTAACCCCCTACAGGGAACTTGCGACCAGGGAAATACTGCATTCCCCGGTGAAACGAACCCTGTCTCATCACATATCCCCCCTTCGCTTCTCCAAGAGTGGGGAAGCGCCCTGCTCCCTTCGAGGGGTCAGACATCCTTTGTGGTCTTTAAAATTTCCTAGACAGGGCATCAGTATTTTTATTTTGAGCCCAGGTACGATGCTCCACCTTGAATTTATATTGATGTACGCAGAGCCGGCGCAAGCCGCTCAGCAAAGGGATGCAGCGCAGGGAGGCGCCAAACTGAAGAGGCGCTCAGCCTCTCCCTGCTCTACATCCCTGCTGCTGCCAGTTGCCTGTCACAGTGGATGACAGGTAGTGGCGCCGGCAGCGTGCAGAGCGGCTCCCTCCTCCTCCCCAGAGTGTATACTCCTCCCCAGAGTGTGTATGCAGTGTGCGGCCTCAGCCCACACACTGCGCCGCTGACATCCCGATTCCCGATCTGCTTAGAGGGTGGGGGCGTGGCCTAATCGCGGGAGCCGTGGCCACGCCCTTTCGGGTGGGTTTTTTTTTAAGTCCTTGCTGCACAATGCAGGGTGGGTGCAGTCACTGCAGTGCTCAATCCCTGAGCCCCCCAGCCAGGAACATTTCGAGGGGGGAGTGTGATCACACTCCCCCCACTCACCCATGCAGGAACACACAGTGAGTGGATCAGTATTAGCAGCAGCAGCAGCCTCTCTGCCCCACTGCAGCACAGCACACTGCAGCATGTGCTGTGCTGCCAAAATGAGAGCTGCTGCTGCTGCCCAGTAAGGTGGGAGTGTAGCGGACCAGCGCCCCCTCCGGGCCCCTCCATCAGTCCCAGGCCCAAGTAATTAGTACCCGCTCCCTCCTCCTCGTCACTGACAGCATCCTAAAGAGCCATTGGAGTAACGGAGCCTGCGAGAAACTGGCGAGGAAGAGCAGCGCCCGAGCCGGGACCTCCTGCAGGTAACGGGCCGCACTGTGGAGGGAACGAGGGCTGTACCTGGCATAGGGGGTCATTCAGAGATGAACGCAGATCACTGAATACGCAGCCGGATCTGCGTTCATCTCTGCACATGCTCAGGGCCGCCCAGCACAAAGCAAGGCTGCCCAGCATGTGTAGCGCCACCTGCCGATGCATCCGCAATTACATTGCCGACGCATCTGATGTAAGGTTGACCCCTGGCTGCGCTGTCAGCCGCCTTTTTTTCTTTCAGACACTGCTATGCGGTGTAATGTGACTGACGGACACTACTGTGCTGTGTAATGTGACTGACGGACACTACTGTGCTGTGTAATGTGACTAACGGACACTACTGTGCTGTGTAATGTGACTAACGGACACTACTGTGCTGTGTAATGTGACTAACGGACACTACTGTGCTGTGTAATGTGACTAACGGACACTACTGTGCTGTGTAATGTGACTAACGGACACTACTGTGCTGTGTAATGTGACTGACGCACACTACTGTGCTGTGTAATGTGACTGACGGACACTACTGTGCGGTGTAATGTGACTGACGGACACTACTGTGCTGTGTAA
Source organism: Pseudophryne corroboree (assembly GCF_028390025.1). Taxonomy (NCBI): domain Eukaryota; kingdom Metazoa; phylum Chordata; class Amphibia; order Anura; family Myobatrachidae; genus Pseudophryne; species Pseudophryne corroboree. Next base: position 479,164,679 of record NC_086451.1, read on the forward strand.
TGTGACTGACGGACACTACTGTGCTGTGTAATGTGACTGACGGGCACTACTGTGTGGTGTAATGTGACTGACGGACACTACTGTGTGGTGTAATGTGACTGACGGACACTACTGTGCTGTGTAATGTGACTAACGGACACTACTGTGCTGTGTAATGTGACTAACGGACACTACTGTGCTGTGTAATGTGACTAACGGACACTACTGTGCTGTGTAATGTGACTGACGCACACTACTGTGCTGTGTAATGTGACTGACGGACACTACTGTGCTGTGTAATGTGACTGACGGACACTACTGTGCTGTGTAATGTGACTGACGGACACTACTGTGTGGTGTAATGTGACTAACGGACACTACTGTGCTGTGTAATGTGACTGACGGACACTACTGTGCTGTGTAATGTGACTGACGGACACTACTGTGCTGTGTAATGTGACTGACGGACACTACTGTGCTGTGTAATGTGACTGACGGACACTACTGTGCTGTGTAATGTGACTGACGGACACTACTGTGCGGTGTAATGTGACTGACGGACACTACTGTGCGGTGTAATGTGACTGACGGACACTACTGTGCTGTGTAATGTGACTAACGGACACTACTGTGCTGTGTAATGTGACTGACGGACACTACTGTGCTGTGTAATGTGACTGACGGACACTACTGTGCTGTGTAATGTGACTGACGGACACTACTGTGCTGTGTAATGTGACTGACGGACACTACTGTGCGGTGTAATGTGACTGACGGACACTACTGTGCTGTGTAATGTGACTGACGGACAATACTGTGCGGTGTAATGTGACTGACGGACACTACTGTGCTGTGTAATGTAATTGACGGACACTACTGTGCTGTGTAATGTAATTGACGGACACTACTGTGCAGTGTAATGTGACTAAAGGATATACTATGTGGTGTAATGTGACGAGCGAACAATACTGTGCAGTGTAATGTGACGAGCAATCAATACTGTGCAGTGTAATGTGACTAGTGAACACTACTATGCGGTGTAATGTGACTAACTGACACTACTATGCAGTGTAATGTGACTAACAGACACTACTGTGCAGTGTAATGTGTGTAATGGACACTACTATGAGGTGTAATGTGACTAGCGAACACTACTGTGCTGTGTTATGTGCGTAACGGACACTACTATGCAGTATAATGTGACTAACCGACACTACTATGCGGTGTAATGTGACTAACGGACACTACTGTGCAGTGTAATGTGACTAGCGAACACTACTGTGCGGTGTAATGTGATTAGCGAACACTAATGTGCGGTGTAATGTGACTAATGGAAACTACTATAAGGTGTAATGTGACTAGCGAACACTACTGTGCTGTGTAATGTGACTAGCGAACACTACTGTGCGGTGTAATGTGACTAATGGACACTGCTATGAGGTGTAATGTGACTAGCGAACACTACTGTGCGGTGTAATGTGACTAGCGAATACTACCATGCGGTGTAATGTGAATTGGTACTATTCTGTGGCCCCTATATTTTTGGCGCTTCCCCCTGCTGGAGGAAGTGGCATGTGTAAAAGGGTGCTCTACCTGGCGCAAAGTGTAAAAGGGTGCTCTACCTGGAATAATGTGTGACTGGCTCTACCTGGTGCAATATGTAAAAGGGGGCTGTATCTGGCGTAATGTATATAAGGGGCACTACCTGGCGTAATGTATATAAGTGGTACTACTGTGTGGTGTAATTTTGAATGATTGAGACTACTGTGCGTCATAATTATTTTACGCCCCTATATTTTATGTAATTTTTTTATGACCCTATATTTATGGTTCTTGAGGGGGGGGGGGGGGGGGCAAAATATCTAGTTATAGCTCTGAGGATGAGATCGGTCACATTTGTATTTGTAGAAAGGCGCAAAATTGATCGTTTGCAGGAGGGCGCCGAACACCCTAGCACCGGCCCTGGTTGTACGGTTAAAAACCACCTAGTGACCCTGGGATTAACCTCTTTGTTTAGGTGCATCCACCTCAATGGTGCATGATCGGTGACCAGGACGAATTCTCATCCTAATAAGTAATATTTTAAGGTCTCAACGGCCCGTTTTATGGCAAGGCACTCCAACTCAACTATAGCATAATGAGTCTCCATTGGCAAGAGCTTTCTGCTGAGGAAAAGTACAGGTTTTTCGTTATTGTCTATTATTTGTGATAGGACGGCCCCAAGTCCAATGGACGAAGCATCTGTTTGTAGGAGGAACGGCCGAGTGAAGTCTGGTGCCTTAAGAACTGGATGAGTACATAGGGCCGTTCTCAGGTCCTCCCAGGCCCTCTGAAACAGGACAGTCCGTACGATCTTCTCGGGACAAGCCTTTTTCAGGGAGTCAGTCAAGGGCAGGGCTTTTGCAGCAAAGTTCTGGATAAACCTCCTGTAGTATCCCACTAACCCCAAGAAGGTGCGCATCTGTTTCTTAGTGCTGGGTTTTGGCCAGGTAATAATTACCTCTACTTTTTTCAATTGGGGTTTTACTTCACCTCTGCCAATGACATTCCCTAAGTAGTTGGCTTCAGACAGACCAATATGGCATTTTTGCAGGATTGGCAGTAAAGCTGTATTGCCTGTGGGTATTTAGCACCTTTTGTGATTTATTCAGATGACTCTCCCAGTTGGTACTGTAAATGATATCATCGAGATACGCGACGGCATAACCCGCATCTCAGAAGGCTGTCTATAGCACGCTGAAACGTTGCCGGCGCTCCATCTAGTCCAAATGACAGAACCCGATATTGGTAGAGACCATCAGGTGTAGAGAAGGCAGTTTTCTCTTTTGCTGCTTTACTTAAGGGTATCTTCCAGAATCCTTTGGTTAGGTCTAGCATTGTGAGATACTTGCTACCAGCTAGGTTTCCACCAATTCATCCACTCTGGGAAGCAGGTGGGCATCAAACCTAGAGACTTGATTAAGGTGTATGAAGTCATTGCAGGACCTCAATGTCCCATTGGGTTTGGGTACTAAGACTATCGGATTAGACCAGTCACTTTTTGATTCCTCAATTATACCTAACTTTAACAGTTCTTGCACTTCAGCCTTTACCGCCTGTCTCCGAGCCTCCGGGATGTGGTATGGCCTTTGCTTTACTACTACTACCCCTTCAAGGGTGTTAACTTCATGTTCCACTAAGGTGGTCCATCCAGGAATGACTGAGAAGACATCTTGATTCTATCGTACTAATGCTTCGGCTTCCCGCCTCTGAGTAGACGACAAGGTTTCGGCTAATGGAACGTCAGAACTCCCTAATGCACTGGCGAGGATGGTTCCTCCAGCCAAGGTTTCAGCAGATTAACATGATATATCTGTTCAGCGTGACGTCTCCCTGGTTGGATATCTCGAAAGCACACGTGGCCTACAGCCTACACGACTTCATACGACTTCGCCAGTGAGCAGATTAATATTCTGAGTTGGAACAAGGACTATGACTTTGTCCCCTGGTTGGAATTTTCGAACTTCCGTTGTGGCATCATAGGCCCGCTTTTGTCTGGCTTGAGCTTTTATGATGTTTTTGCAGACATTTGGGCCAATTTCGTGAAGTTGGATTCCTCGGACTGCTGCTGTTCTCAGCCCTCTTTTATTATGTTCAAAACCTGCATGGGGTTGCCTCCCGTACAACAGCTCAAAGGGGCTGAAGCCAGTTGACGACCGTGGGACCTCTCGAATGGCAAACATCAGGTATGGAAGTACGTCGTCCCATTCCCGGTTGTTGTCCAAGACGGCCCTTCGGATCATTGTTCAAGAGTCCGATCAAAGTGCTCTACCAATCCATCCGTTTGTGGATGATAAACGGATGTGTGGAAGCGATAAATTCCTATCTTGCGACAGAGTTCTTTAAAAATTTGAGACTTAAAAGGGGGTCCCCTGGTCCGTTAGTATCTCCTTAGGAAACCTCAAATGAGTAAACAGCAACAACAGCTCTTTGGCAATAGATACGGTTTTTATGTTTTGCAGCTGGATTGCCTTTGGGTAGCGAGTGGCATAATAAATTATGACTAGCACGTACTGGTTGCCCTTCTTTGACTTGTCCAGAGGGCCTACCATATCCATAGCAATCCAAAGGCACCCCAATGACAAGCATTAGAACAAGGGGGGCCCTGAGGTGAGACTTTGGACAGGTTCTCTGGCAAATGGAGCAACATTGACAGAACATTTTTACTACAGCGGTTACCCCTGGCCAAAAGAAACACAGAAGTACCCTCTCACGGGTTTTCTCTTCTCAAAACTGTAGCTTTAGCTGGTGGGCGGGCCGACCCTTCAGATAGCTGTTACAACAAGTCCCCGAAGCCCGGGAAAATGCACCCCAAAATTAAGGGGTATGGAAGCTTCAGGCTAAAGGCTGCTATTACTTCATGATAGCTCCTCCATAAGCCAATCCTGATTCAAACTCTTGGAAACCTCTCGGTGGAACCAATGACGCACAATACTTCTACAGAGCCTGGAACTCTCTCTGTTACCCTGGGTAACACAGCCTCAGACACAAGTGTCAATTCACTGCCTGTATCTACTAGGGCAGGAAATTTGCGACTCCCTAATATAACTGGTTCCCACAACAGGGGAGGCTGCGTAGTCAGTGGAACCATGGTACAAAAAACTGGGTAAGCTGGCCCCAGACTTGCAGAGCTACAGTCCATTGGCTCAGCTTTTTTGGACAAGCTTGTCTCACATGCCCTGGGTTCGCCACATACATGACAATTTATGGTACTTTCTTTTGTACTCCTCTACAAGGTCGTGCCCTTCAAAAGGAAGTGCCAGCAGGGTGCCAGCTTCACTGTCTGCGGGGCCGTAGGCTTATTTTTAGGGGTTCTAGCAATATTGACGACAGCTTCATAGAGGGCCAACGCATCGAGTGACTGGGGATCCTGGTGAAGTACCCAGCGCTGCATCTCTTGTCCCAGTGAACGTACACATTGATCTATGGCTACAATCTCTACCACCTGCATAGCAGTAAGAGCTTCTGGCTGCATACAACTTCTGCCATAGCGGGAGAGCTCAGCCAGCTGCTTCCGGACTCATATTGCTAAAGCGCTGTGCTTTCCCAGCTGCCAAAAGACCGCTGCAGGTCAGAATGGCCGTTTTAACGTTCTCATAGTTAGCAGCTTCATTATCTGGCAAGTCTGCGTGCGCTTTCTGTGGCTCCCCATTAAGGCAAGGTGCTAGGTTGTCTGTCCAGCAGAATTGCGGCCACTTTAAACGTTGTGCCACTCGTTCTAAAATAAGGAGATATGCCTTTGGGTCATCACCGACAGACATATTTTTTTAACTGACCAGAGGTAGATTCCTCATTTTTGGACTTGAGGAAGCTAACCAATTGCTCCGTTAGTGTCTGGAATATTTCCTCCATCTTGTTCTTAGAGGAGGTGAAGTGTAATGTGGGCGGTTTAATATATGCAAAATGATAAGCCAGTATTTACAACCACCCTATGTGGTACACACAACATCAACACCAGTTTTGCGGGACTGTCACTTTAAAAAAATAAAAGTACAATTTCCTCTGGCCCATCGGCCTACTCACGGTTACCGATGTATAACCTGCCACCACGATGTCCCCGCCACGCAGGTGGCGTCTGGTGTAGTTCAAGCAGCGAAGTCCCCGTACAGGGCCACCAAACTGTAACAAGGTCGCCGTTAAAGTCAGGACACAGCAGGCAGTATGCAGAGTTTGTGCGAGTATTTAATAGCAGCAAACTAACTTCACGCCGAACAAAAGAAACACATTTTCCAATCCATGGTCCGTACGCACGGTCTCTCAGTGTCTCCGGGCACTGATGGGCCAAGTCCCTAGCACTAGGGAAAATGTTCCCTGCTCACTGGGCGCTTATCGGCACCAGTGCCCCCGAGCAGTAGACTATGCAGGGTTTAAATCCCTGCCAGTACAATTAGACCAATTCCCACTCCTCAGAGACCCTATCCATGCTTTGCACTAAACCAGGTTCTTTTACCTGGCTACAAAGCACTTTCTCCTGAGACTGGACGGTTTTTCTTTAACCCTCTACAGGGATACAGGGAAGTTGGGACCAGGGAAATACTGCATTCCCTAGTGAAACTAACCCTGTCATCACAATATTATATATATATATATATATATATATATATATATATATATATACACACACATACATACACAAATACACATTCTATTGGGTGTCACAGTGCTTACCATTGCTGGAGCAGAAATGCTAAGCACTGGCCTACCACATATATATATATATATATATATATATATATATACATACACACATACACACAATGTTGTCTGACCTGAGCCCTATTATCAGTGTGGAGTTTGTATGTCCTCCCCATGCGCAGAAACACCTGGCAGTATAGTTTACACGTTCTCCGCTAATGAAAAAAGTGCACTAGTACAGGCTTGAAGCTTCTCTGAGACAGCCTCTCGGGTAGTGGGTAATGAATAAACTGCCCTGAAATCGGCATAAATAACATAAGCTAACCGTAGGTATAATTATCGCCTTTTTAGTAAATAGGCCCCTTAATGCCTTGATGTTTACACTTCTATATTTTAAGTCTATATTTTGAATGGCACGACAGCCAGGAAAACACTTTCTTCCTGCACATAAATATGAACGTAACAAAAAAAAAAAGAAAAAGAAAATGTGCGAATGTGATGCGTAACAACAGCCTCTCTGGGTCACCTGTATGACGCGGTCAGTGAAGAGCAAATGTGTATCAATAACGCTTTATTAGTAAATTATAGGTTCCTAGGTCCATAGACTACGTGAGCAGAGACGTTACCAGTTACAGCCTGTCACCATTGTGTCTCACGTTAGATTTAGTTCTGAGAGGGGCCGCCGTCTCCCCCGGCGATGGTAAGGTGTCTTCTACACAAGTTAGATGCTACTATTTATGAATCCATATGGAACGACAGATGTCTGCGCAGACACACTGTGGGAAACATTTCATTTCCAGCCATAATCCTGCCGCTGTGTCAGCAGCTTTCTGCCGTCCCCCCTCCTACTTGCGAGCGAGTAAACCGTACAAACCAACATTAACGCTTCATTAATATTTATATACTGTAAAATACACCATTAACAAAACAAAAAAAAATCATTGTAGATGTGCGCGACTGTTAGATCCCATTCATCACAGAGGATTTCAAAGGACAAAAGGAACAGCTCAGTTTAAAGTGTTGGGTTTCCATTTACACGTGGTATAAACTTAAAAGGCGCACACACACAAAAGTCCCCATCGCAGGTTGCTAAGGTGTCACACCCCACCAAGAAGATTTCCTGATGATATCATGTAAAGGTTTCACACCCCACTCACAAAGATTTCCTGACAACATCATGTAAAGGTTTCACACCCCACTCACAAAGATTTCCTGACGACATCATGTTAAGGTTTCCCACCCCACTCACAAAGATTTCCTGACATCATCATGTTAAGGTTTCACACCCCACTCACAAATATTTCCTGACAACATCATGTTAAGGTTTCACACCCCACTCACAAAGATTTCCTGATGATATCATGTTAAGGTTTCCCACCCCACTCACAAAGATTTCCTGATGACATCATGTTAAGGATTCACACCCCACCCCCAAAGATTCCCGACGACATCATTCATAAAAACAAAAGACATGGGTATCACATATTAGGTCGCTTGTGACATCAGACACAACACTTATGGTCAGATTCAATTAGGTTCATTACATATAGCACGACTTTCGTGCCTGGAGCTATTCAATTACAAGCCCCTTTTCTTGTGCTGTAAATCCACAGTAAACAGGTGTTAACCTTTAGTTTCCCGGGTTAATGTGTTTGGCCACGGATATCTGTTAGAGCTTTAGGAGGGCGTGAACAGAAATATGCATTAAGTGGAGCCGGCGAGCTTATTTTATTGCAGGTTGCAATTGAATAGCTCCATGCAATGCTTTTAGGCTAATTCAAGCTTTGAAGTTAATTGAATCCAGCCCTTATAACATTACTACATCACTAATCACTGACATTGCACAGCAACGTCTACAACACGAATAACCACATCAGCCATCGCACGTTAATATCATAAGCAATAAACCTACAAAAGTCTTAGATTTATATTAAAGGCATGTGTTGCTGAATGCATATAATTATATTTTATTGCTCTGATTTTTTTCTCTGTTGTTGAAAGCTAAATGGGTCACCCAAGTCTACCAAAGAACCTCACCCCCCCGGGACGCCACCCGTCACTGCGACCAGGTCCACAAAGGAAATAAATGTACAAAATAGCTTAGTAAGAAATTGATAAGTTCAAAGTGTACCTACCATTAGCAGGTCCAAATCTATACTTAGCAAGGCCAGCCGTTACTAAAAGTGGAGAGAGAAAGGACATGGTTTAAAATCCAGCTTTTCAGATTTAAAACACACTTCACATACTGTAAATAACCAGCCCATGGACTAGAATGGCAGAAAAAAGCCCCTCTCACACCCCCCTATGTAACAGTAACGGGGGCAGTTTACCCCTTCCTCCTGTTCTCGCCTATCGTCAGCCAGCCTGGACTGGGTACATTGACTCTCTGCATCCAAATATCAATTATACAACCTCCATCTGACTTCTGGGTAACACAGGGCCACCCCTAATACATAGCAGCCAATCCTAGGCCTAATCTATATATAGATGGTCACTTCTGCAGAGGTGAGCCCAAAATCATTATTCATTAATAAGAGGTTCATAAGACCCTATGTTATTCAGTCAGTAGCCCCCCATGCTAGCCATCTAGGAACATGCTCTATGATATGGTGACAACACACAATCACAGTGACAGTTCCCCAGGGTACTCAGTTCTGTACAGACTATAAAGTGAGGCAGTAGTAGTTACAAAAAGCCACAACACTGTAACACACAAAGGGGGGTATTCAATTAAGTGCCGTTTTTTCGACTGGTCACACAGGGTATTCAATTGCGGGCATTTTCTCCCTTTTTTTAATTCATTTTCGCCCATGCCTTTTCACTTTTTTTCTTGTTGAATCTGCATAGGCGAAAAATTGCACCAAAAACGGGTGAAAACACCCGCAAATTTGCCAAAACACGTGTATCAGCGCCGAATTTGCCAATAAACGTGGTTCTTGCCAGTGCCGGATTTTTCGACCAGTTGAAAAAACAGCACGGGCACTGAATAGGTTGAATGTAAATTCGACCTAAAAATGGGCGAAAAGTGACTTTGACTGGTCGAAAAAACAGCACTATTTGAATACCCCTCATAGACACTTACTAGCCACCCACCCAAGTGCAGTTATGGGGAGGGTTCCCTGTACAACAGATAACTATATATCCCATACCTTCTCATGTATTGGATTGGTTGACCGCACCAACCAGACACGCTAATAATAATAATTCTTATTATTTTTGGACGTGAACAGCTACCGGCAGCGGCGCTGCAGTTCGCAGCTGAAAAAATTGTTTGGGAGTCCATAGACCACTTTTTGAGTTGCGTCCAGAAATTTAGTCTGGTTTAGCCATTTTACGCGGCTAAACCTGGCACTGTAAGGCACGATCAGCGTGATGATTTTTTTTTTTTTTTTAATATCGCCACCGCCGATCTCCCGTCACTTTAGACGGGAGATAGGGTGCAAAAAAACAACAACAATTGTATCACCTTGATTGAATCAGATTTGATAAACCAGATTGTGTAAACGTTTTAAAAAATTCAAGACACTCAACTGATATTATTATATGCTATTTAGGTTTCTTCTTTTATTGTGGTATAGTACATATTCATATTATTACTTAATTTTGCACTAGGCAGCCTACTATCAGATGTTATGAAACAAGAGGTCCCAGTAAATTCAAGACTGGATGTAGTTTCACAATAGTTAGAGGAACAGGCTCCCTATGACTTGCCATCCACAGAAAGCAAGGGGGAGGGGGGGTAGTTATGGCCGTGCAAATGAGATTTGCAGCGTTTCTACTCCCAACCCAACATCGGCTGGAAGGTGGAGCGCCAGGCCGCAGGCCTGTGCTTCATTCCCCTCTACCTAGATGGGGAGGGCAGAGCTGCGCACCCGGTGTCCTGTTCCCCCTATAGCCTACACAGTGCATGGGACGGGTATTGCGGCGGTGTACACTGAACCTCTCATCACCTGACAGGTTGCACAGTGCACGCTGCTCCCAAAATTGGTTAAAGACAGAAACATTATTTAATTAGAACTCACCCCCCCCAAAAAAATTAAAATAAATAAATAAAAAATAACAATTCTAATTCCCCATACTGAGCGGCTCTTTTGGTGCAGAACTATTTACTATTCAAGAGTTAATTGGTGTCATAATTGAAAAAATAGGGGTTTATACCCTGAAAGTGGACCACACATAATTAGCAATGTGGTTTATGATGTAGGATGAATACGGACATCTGTTGAATCCATTTTCTTTGAATCATTTATAATTATATCCGCTTGTGTGGAGAAATGTTATTTCCCTTTAGTGGGAACTCCCGAGGTCCTGCGACTCCCAGCGCCAGCTACTGACCCGTGTTTCATTTCCTATACATTTGTGTTGGGTTTTTGGGTGTTAGTGACCGGTGCTTCGTTGTTGTAAGGAGCCGGGTGTAGAAATAACATCTGCTACAATGATACTTTGTGCGCTAGTAACCACAATCACGCTGCGCAAAAGACGCTGCCATTAGAGGAGCGCCCCCAGTCATAGACCCCATATATTCTAGGGGAGACCAGAGCCGGCCTGTAGGTAAAATGCCTGGATCCTACTAAACACAAGGAAAGGTAATAGTCAGGGGGAGCCCCCCACAGTCCTATTAGAGGAGACAGCGAGGGGATGGACACAACAGTATATAAAATTAAATACATTTGAAACTCAGGTGGTCCATACGGGAACGGGCCTGAACGTTGCTGACAACCAGCTGCAGATTTAAGGGGTCTGGTTATGAAGTCTAGAAACACGTGGAATCCGCTGGTCTTAATAGGTCTAATTAGTAAATCCTAACGAGGAGATATTATTAGGCAAATTATTGCTGCAGACCAATCTCTCTATAATTATCCATGAGGACTGTGTCCCGAGCCCTGATGGATAGTCCCAACTCCTGGTGCTCTTAGCCGCATTCGGCTGTAGGCTACGGTTTCTCTGGTCACATCTCCGAATCCCTTCCCAGAGTTCCGCATTTAGGGGTGGTTCAGCCGGGCCAAAACCCAGAAGTAAAGTTATGCTGTACACTGTGTGCTGGGATGGGCTCTTATCGAAGCCTATGGCCCTCATTCCGAGTTGTTTGCTCTGTAATTTTCTTCGCATCGCATCGATTTTCCGCTAATTGCGCATGCGCAATGTTCGCACTGCGACTGCGCTAAGTAAATTTGCTAAGAAGTTTGGTATTTTACTCACGGCATTACAAGGTTTTTTCCTCGTTCTGGTGATCATAGTGTGATTGACAGGAAGTGGGTGTTTCTGGGCGGAAACTGGCCGTTTTATGGGTGTGTGTGAAAAAACGCTGCCGTTTCTGGGAAAAACGCGGGAGTGGCTGAAGAAACGGGGGAGTGTCTGGGCGAACGCTGGGTGTGTTTGTGACGTCAAACCAGGAACGACAAGCACTGAACTGATCACACTGGAAGAGTAAGTCTCGAGCTACTCAGAAACTGCACAGAAAAATCTTTTCGCATTATTGCGATTACTCTGTTCGCAATTCTGCTAAGCTAAGATACACTCCCAGAGGGCGGCGGCTTAGCGTGTGTAGTGCTGTGAAAAGCGGCTAGCGAGCGAACAACTCGGAATGAGGGCCTATGTCCCAGCAATGAAAATAAGATTTTAAACCTACCGGTAAATCTTTTTCTCCTAGTCCGTAGAGGATGCTGGGGACTCCGTAAGGACCATGGGGTTTAGACGGGCTCCGCAGGAGATATGGGCACTATAAAGAACTTTAGATGGGTGTGCACTGGCTCCTCCCTCTATGCCCCTCCTCCAGACATAAGTTAGAGAACTGTGCCCAGAGGAGACGGACAGTACGAGGAAAGGATTTTTGTTAATCTAAGGGCAAGATTCATACCAGCCCACACCATCCACACTGTATAACCTGGAATATACGCAACCAGTCAACAGTATGAACAAAAACAGCATCAGCCAAAGACTGATCTCAACTGTAAAATAACCCTTATGTTAGCAATAACTATATATAAGTCTTGCAGAAATATGTCCGCACTGGGACGGGCGCCCAGCATCCTCTACGGACTAGGAGAAAAAGATTTACCGGTAGGTTTAAAATCTTATTTTCTCTTACGTCCTAGAGGATGCTGGGGACTCCGTAAGGACCATGGGGATTATACCAAAGCTCCAGACCGGGCGGGAGAGTGCGGATGACTCTGCAGCCCCGATTGAGCAAACACGAGGTCCTCCTCAGCCAGGGTATCAAACTTGTAAAATTTAGAAAAAGTGTTTGAACCCGACCAAATCGCCGCTCGGCAAAGCTGTAATGCCGAGACGCCTCGGGCAGCCGCCCAAGAAGAGCCCACCTTCCTAGTGGAATGGGCCTTTACTGAATTTGGTAACGGCAATCCAGCCGTAGAATGAGCCTGCTGAATCATGTTACAGATCCAGCGAGTAATAGTCTGCTTAGAAGCAGGAGCGCCAACCTTGTTGGCTGCATACAGGACAAACAGTGCCTCTGTTTTCCTAACCCGAGCTGTCCTGGTTACATATATTTTTAAGGCCCTGACTACATCAAGGGACTTGGAATCCTCCAAGTCCTTTGTAGCCACAGGTACCACAATAGATTGGTTCATATTAAACGATGAAACCAACTTAGGCAAAAATTGAGGACGAGTCCTTAATTCTGCTCTATCCACATGGAAAATCAGATAGGGGCTTTTGTGAGACAAAGCCGCCAATTCAGACACCCGCCTTGCAGATGCCAAGGCCAACAACATGACCACCTTCCAAGTGAGAAATTTCAATTCAACCGTTTGAAGAGGTTCAAACCAGTGAGATTTTAGGAACTGTAACACCACGTTAAGGTCCCATGGTGCCACTGGAGGCACAAAAAGGAGGCTGGATGTGCAGCACTCTCTTTACAAAAGTCTGGACTTCTGGGAGAGAAGCCAATTCCTTCTGAAAGAATATTGACAGGGCCGAAATCTGCACCTTAATGGAGCCTAACTTCAGGCCTATATCCACTCCTGTCTGTAGAAAGTGGAGAAAACGGCCCAGATGGAAAACTTCCGTAGGAGCATTCTTGGCTTCACACCAAGATACATATTTTCTCCAGATACGGTGATAATGTTTCGCTGTCACCTCCTTTCTAGCCTTCATCAGAGTAGGGATGACTACTTCTGGAATGCCTTTCCCCGCTAGGATTCGGTGTTCAACCGCCATGCTGTCAAACGTAACCGCGGTAAGTCTTGGAACACGCAGGGCCCCTGTTGCAACAGGTCCTCCCTGAGAAGAAGAGGCCACGGATCTTCTGTGAGCATTTCCTGAAAAGCGGAATACCAGGCCCTTCGAGGCCAATCTGGAACAATGAGTATTGTCTGCACTCTTTTCCGTCTTATGATTTTCAATATCTTTGAGATGAGTGGAAGAGGAGGGAACACACAGACCGACTGAAACACCCACGGTGTCACCAGGGCGTCCACAGCTACTGCCTGAGGGTCCCTTGACCTGGCACAATACCTCCGAAGCTTCTTGTTGAGGCGTGACGCCATCATGTCTATTTGAGGAAGTCCCCACTGACTTGTTATCTCTGCAAAAACTTCTTGATGAAGTCCCCACTCTCCTGGATAGAGATCGTGTCTGCTGAGGAAGTCTGCTTCCCAGTTGTCCACTCCCGGAATGAAGACTGCTGCCAAAGCGCTTATGTGATTTTCCGCCCAGCGCAGAATCCTGGTGGCTTCCGCCATTGCCACTCTGCTCCTTGTTCCGCCTTGGCGGTTTACATGAGCCACAGCTGTGACGTTGTCTGATTGAATCAGAACCGGTAGGTCGCGAAGAAGATTCTCCGCTTGACGTAGGCCGTTGTATATGGCCCTCAATTCCAGTACGTTGATGTGTAGACGAGCCTCCTGGCTTGACCATATCCCCTGAAAATGTCTTCCTTGTGTGACTGCTCCCCATCCTCGGAGGCTCGCATCCGTGGTTACCAGAACCCAGTCTTGAATGCCGAACCTGCGACCCTCTAGAAGGTGAGCACTCTGCAGCCACCATAGGAAAGACACCCTGGCCCTGGGGGACAGGCTTATTTTCTGATGAATTTGAAGATGGGACCCGGACCACTTGTCCAGAAGGTCCCACTGAAACGTCCTCGCATGAAACCTGCCGAAGGGGATGGCCTCGTAGGTCGCCACCATCTTTCCCAGTACTCTAGTGCATTGATGTACCGACACTCTTTTCGGTTTTTACAGGTCTCTGACCATGTTCTGGATTTCCTGGGCTTTTTCCATTGGGAGAAAAACCCTCTTTTGTTCCGTGTCCAGAATCATGCCTAAGAACGATAGCCGAATTGTTGGAACCAACTGTTACTTTGGTAGATTCAGAATCCAGCCATGTTGCTGCAGCACTCTCAGTGAGAGCGCCACGCTTTTCAGCAACTGATCTCTCGATCTCGCCTTTATCAGAAGATCGTCCAAGTACGGGATAATTGTGACTCCCTGCCTGCGCAGGAGCACCATCATTTCCGCCATTACCTTGGTGAAAATCCTCGGGGCCATGGAAAGCCCAAACGGCAACGTCTGAAACTGGTAATGACAGTCCTGTACAGCGAATCTCAGGTACGCCTGATGAGGGGGATATATGGGGACATGAAGGTATGCGTCCTTTATGTCCAGTGACACCATAAGTTCCCCCCCCCCCCCCTTTCCAGGCTGGAGATAACTGCCCGAAGCGATTCCATCTTGAATTTTAACTTTTTCAAGTACAGGTTTAGGGATTTCAAATTTAGAATGGGTCTGACCGAGCCATCCGTTTTCGGGACCACAAATAGGGTTGAATAGTACCCCTTCCCCTGTTGAACTAGGGGAACCTCGACAACCACTTGTTGTTGACACAGTTTTTGAATTGCAGCTAAAACTATCTCCCTCTCTGGGGGAGAAGCCGGTAGAGCCGATCTGAAAAACCGGCGAGGAGGCATGTCTTCGAAGGCTAGCTTGTAGCTTTGGGATACAATGTCCATTGCCCAAGGATCCACGTCTGACTGAACTCAGACGTGGCTGAAGAGTCGAAGACGTGCCCCCACCGGCACAGACTCCATCAGTGGAGCCCCAGTGTCATGCGGTGGATTTAGTAGAAGCCGGGGAGGACTTCTGCTCCTGGGAACTAGCCGTAGCAGGCTGCTTTTTCGCTCTTCCCTTACCTCTGGCGAGGAAGGAAGAGCCCCGACCTCTTCTGGACTTATGCGACCGAAAGGACTGCATCTGATATTGCGGCGTTTTCTTTTGCTGTGGGGAAACATAAGGTAAAAAAGTAGATTTGCCCGTGGTAGCTGTGGAAACCAGGTCCGTGAGACCTTCCCCAAATAAATTTTCACCTTTGTAAGGCAAAACTTCCATATGCTTCTTTGAGTCGGCATCACCCGTCCATTGGCGGGTCCACAGGGCTCGCCTAGCAGAAATCGCCATGGCGTTGGCTCTCGAACCTAGCAGACCAACGTCTCTCTGAGCGTCTCTCATATATAAGACTGCGTCTTTAATGTGACCTAAGGTCAATAAAATGGTATCCCTATCCAGGGTATCAATGTCAGCTGACAAGGTATCCGTCCAAGCCGCAACAGCGCTACAAACCCAAGCCGACGCTATTGCCGGTCTGAGCAAGGCTCCCATATGTGTATAAATAGATTTTAAGGTAGTTTCCTGTCTGCGATCAGCAGGATCCTTGAGGGTGGCCGTGTCTGGAGATGACCGCGCCACATTTTTGGACAAGCGCGTTAACGCCTTGTCCACCCTGGGTGAGGATTCCCACCGTAACCTCGCCTGCGCAGGGAAAGGATACGCCATAAGAATTCTTTTGGGAATCTGCAGTTTCTTGTCTGGAGTTTCCCAAGCCTTTTCAAATAACGCGTTCAGCTCATGAGATGGGGGAAAGGTTACCTCAGGTTTCTTTTCCTTAAACATGTGTACCCTCTTGTCAGGGACAGAGGGGTCATCAGTGATATGTAAAACATCCTTTATTGCAATAATCATATAATGAATACTTTTGGCCACCCTTGGGTGTAACCTAGCATCATCGTAGTCGACACTGGAATCAGAATCCGTGTCGGTATCGGTGTCTGTTACTTGGGACAGGGGACGTTTCTGAGACCCTGAAGGGCCCTGTGACACAGTCAAAGCCATGGATTGACTCCCTGTTCTATCCCTGGACTCTGCTATGTCCAACCTCTGATGTAATAAAGACACATTTGCATTTAAAACATTCAGCATATCCATCCAATCATGTGTCGGCGTTGCCGACGGAGACACCACAATCATCTGCTCCACCTCCTCCTTAGATGAGCCTTCCGCTTCCGACATGCCGATACACACGTACCGACACCCCCACACACTCAGGGATATATCTATATGGAGACAGTCCCCCAATAAGGCCCTTTGGAGAGACAGAGAGAGAGTATGCCAGCACACACCCAGCGCCAACTGACACTGGAAACCAAATTCCCACACAAAATAGCGCTTTTATATAAATATATAAATATACACTCACTGCGCCAAAAGTGCCCCCACCCCTCTTTTTTGCCCTCTGTCACCGTGTTCAGCAGGGGAGAGTCCGGGGAGCCAGCTTCTCTGCAGTGTGCTGTGGAGAAAATGGCGCTGGTTAGTGCTGGAGGATCAAGCTCTGCCCCCCTCAGCGGCGGGCTTCGGTCCCGCTCAAATTTTCTATACTGGCGTTGGATTCTATAATATAGTGCCTCCGCAGCCTCTATATATATATTATTAGTTAGTCCCAAGAGGTTTATAATTGCTGCCCAGGGCGCGGGGCACCCTTCAGTGCCCGCTGTGTGTGTTGTGTGTGGGAGCAATGGCACGCAGCGTTACCGCTGAGCATTACCTCAGAGAAGATCTGAAGTCTTCAGCCGCCTTTGAAGTCTTCTTTCTTCTTATACTCACCCGGCTTCTATCTTCCGGCTCTGTGAGGAGGACGGCGGCGCGGCTCCGGGACGAACGGCGAGGGTGAGACCTGCGTTCCGACCCTCTGGAGCTAATGGTGTCCAGTAGCCTCATTTAAGTAGGTCTGCTTCTCTCTCCTCAGTCCCACGATGCAGGGAGCCTGTTGCCAGCAGTGCTCCCTGAAAATAAAAAACCTAACAAAATTATTTTTCAGAGAAACTCAGGAGAGCTCCCCTGTAGTGCATCCAGTCTCCTCTGGGCACAGGATCTAACTGAGGTCTGGCGGAGGGGCATAGAAGGAGGAGCCAGTGCACACCCATCTAAAGTTCTTTATAGTGCCCATGTCTCCTGCGGAGCCCATCTATACCCCATGGTCCTTACAGAGTCCCCAGCATCCTCTAGGACGTAAGAGAAAGAAACTTTTCTTAATATTGCGAAACGCGTTAGTATGAAATAATATTTTGATGACCCGGCTGCCACCGGTGATAAACAGACCCCTTTATTCAACCACCATGCACACACACCATTAAAACTACTTGTCAGAAGCCAATTAATCTTCCCGTAAATCTTTGGTCCACGGGAGAAACCTGGGGCGCCCACAGAAAGCACATATGAGCTACATGTGTCAGTATCAAAACTAAAGGGCAGATGTACTAAACCGTGGAGAGAGATAAAGTACCAACCAACCAGCTCCTGTCATTTTTCAAACACAGATGTACTTGTAGAAAGCTATTCTGCAGGCGCACGAAAGCTGTATATTATACAACCCACCATAGAAGGTAGGTTATTCCTCAAAGCACATACAGTAGGTATTTTTTACGACTGTTGATGTGACTAAGTTACAGTCCACGTGTCCTAATCTCACTTCATGTTTTCAGAAGCCCATTGATATCTCTGGTGGCGGCTGTCTTGCGAGCTGGCGCAGTGCGCTGTCCACAATCCCTGGCGCTGAGCTGATCCCGGGACTGTTGTATTGGACAGGTTATTGCACGCTACACAAGCAAACATGGGGGTCATCTTGTAGACTTGCGTTGATAACTCTCAATGAATATTCGTCTCTATTTAAAAGCAAGATGGCGGCCGGCGCAGGCAGATCTAGACCACTGCATCTATTGAACCATTTATACGTCAGAGGAATGTATCCATTTTAAGCTTCATTTGTCCACATAAAGAACACATTTGTAATTGGCTTTTGTAGAAATAAATAGCTCTTAAACAGGTTCCACCACGAAGCAGAAAATACAGAGCGCTGTTGTCAGAGCCGCGCTTATCACGCAACGCCCCATAACCCCAAATACAGAGAATGTTCCCGAGCAGATAGGAAACACAGCTTCCTGCCCCGGAGTAATTATTCCTACTTTATTAGGCCTTATTTTACAACTTTATAAAGCAGGTTATAAAGGACAGCGCGGCTATTATATCCTCCCCTGCTTAGACTTAATAAATATTACGTCCCTTGCTGTCCATTAAAAACAAATAGTGCAGAAAATAATAGAGGTTGTAATCTCCTGTATAGATGTAAAATAACCTTTATAAAATAGAGGCGTATAACAGTCAGGAACACATTACACCGGCGCAGTTTAATAAAATAGTGCCCCTCTTGCAGAATTAATCTTAAAATACTGACAATCCCAGCGGCTTTGCAAGTGTGTCCTTCTGTAAGGCCGAATAGCCGGTTAAAATGGCTAAATACATATATTTTTAGCAATGTTCTGTTTGCGTCCTAACAGATACACGGTTTGGAGCGAGTGTGTCTGGGGAGCCGTAAAGCTGCGGAGAAGCATATTTCTCACTGGTATTTTAGTACTTTGAAAATTCAATCACTGGGAAAATGTTTCGCTGTAAATATCTGGTGAGAGAGCAACAAAGCAATGTCTGTACACAGCACCTGCCTCAATAATCCGAAGGTTCAGGCGTACGCGGCAACAAATAACGGCCGGGCGGCTAATGTAAACTATTTATTATCATTATTTATCATTGCAGGATGGATCACTTAGAAATAGCGCGATTGAGATAAGCCTGGCTGCTGAATATGTCGCTTTCGTGCGTTTATTCAACTCGAATGTCTTTATCTCAATATTCCAGCGCATAGTGCAGGCGGAGCAGCGTAACAGGGCGTGGAGGCGTGGAATGTGGGGGCCCCTCTCATGCAAAGGTGAATGCTGAGTATTTCGAAATGTATACAAGTGGCACAGTATTTTACTTTATTAGCTGGGTTGTGTTACGTACTGGGATACGTACCACCTATCTGTCTATTACAAAATAATAATGATCAGAATCATTCATTTTCTGCAGGTGCAATTCTCACCATCTATAAGGAGTTCAAGTTTATTGAAAAGTGCACTTTTATCACCGTCTGTAAACCGGTCGAGATGGGGAATGTGGCGCTCCACCATTCGCCGAGGCTGTACAGTGTAGAACGAACGTAGCTACGCGGGTACAGGGCAATGTATCCCTAAACAATATGTAACGTGTTAGCCTTCATATTTTTTCGCTGTTTAAGCTCAGCGTCCAGATTTCGTAAATTATGCTGAGACACGAGAGAGATTGCAGCGATCTGCATTAGTAAATACGTCCCAGAGATATCAGCGATTCAGGGCTGAGGATAGTTTCTCCAAACATGTCGTACAGTAAATCCGCAGTGTTTCCAATAAAAAGGAGAGAGGATTGTGATACATACACAACAAGCTGGCCTATCCATACAACAAAATGTAATAAGATATTTCATATTCATATTTAAATTCTGCATTTAATCTGGTGACCAAGGGGGTCTGAACATTAATAGGTCACCAAGACCAGGTCCGGCAAAGCGCGGTGCTGCCTACGTAGCAAGGTTAGCAGCAATACAATTACCGCCACAATATTTCCATTATCGCAGTGTATCGATGACTATAATACTGCGCAAAAGTATTACGCAGTGTGTACGAATTAGAGATGAGCGGTTCAGTTCTTTTTGCCAAAGTAGCGCAAGTTCGGATTTACTTTATTGGCTATCCAAATAAACGTGCGCTAGACAGCCAATAAGATTACATATTGAGATCGGAACGTAACAGAGTAAATCCGAACGCTCACCACTAGCACAAATATCTGTGCGTATATATATTTATACTATTTACTCTGGCAGCCGACTTGCTTAATGTGTCTCTCTAACCTGAGAGCTCGACTCATCTAGATAGAGGCGATGAGCGATTGAAATAAATGTGGCCACGAAGGGCCGTCTCAATCAATGTACACTGTGAAAACAGCAATCATCCAACATTTATTAAGTTGATCATTGTCTGGGCACAGAACTTTCTCAAGGGTGAATTACGTCTTTCTCTGAATGGTGCCATTAATGTTCAGAATCTGCCATGCGATTGTTTTCCAATAATAAAATATGTCCTTGTTTTTCTGACCTGTGTTGTTCTGTTCTCTGTTCCTCGCTAGCAACCGCCGCTGATGCCAAATGACTTCTTCCTTCTGTCAATTTGCTAAGAAAACTTTGCTCTGTGAAGGACATTAACTTCCACGCTCAGAGGAGACGCAGCCCTAAACAGGCGCCTGACGAGGGACGGGGCTTGCAGAACAGCAGAGAACGGCAGTATATAATGGCGGACAGTCACAGTGACGCTCTAACTAGCTCTATCCTTCGGTGATAATCTCAGGGAATGCATACAAGTAAAAACAAGAACTAGACAGAAACAAGGATCGATAAAAAACAAACATTTCCAAAGCTCCACAAGGGGCACACAGGAAACCCGATAAGTGATCGATCTATAACTATAAGATTGCTTGCCATTGTCCCAATCTTTGTGCCCTGTCCCACCACAGTGGCAAACGCAAGATCTCTAGAGGGGGGTTTCTAAACACAGTCCACTGTATCCCACTTTGCGGAACATTGGAGCAAGTGTGGGAGTCGGGGGGAGCTGTAGAAGAACCTAGTAACGACCCTGGACGTTAATGTAAACATTGGTCTTTTATACACTGGATACTGTACGGAAATACAGTATTAATATTTAACACTATAGATGGTCTAGACTCTAGAGTATAGGCTGTATCAAACATTTAAATAATATAAATAAGAGGTCAGGAAAAGGTTAAACATTCCATAATAAATAAATACACAAACATAACCGAACCAGTACTGCATTTTCTAAGCACACATTCTCCCACCTCATGGTAAGGCGCCTGTCTCTTCTTCCTGGTAGCTAATCTTTGGACCAGTAACTAATTGAGGACTCAGATCCACAAACACAGCCAACTTGGTAGAAGTAACTACTACCACTGGGCATGTGCAGCAGCTCTGTCCCTTGCACTGCATGATGTGGTGGCAGCTCTAGTAATAATAATAATATTTTATATACCATTGCTGTTGTCATAATTTGAGTCACTTGCCAAGAGGAGGGGGGATTCCAGGCAACCGGAAGCCTCCTCCTGCGTTTGCCTATGCACCATTCCAATGCGCAATATCCCCAGGGACCCAGCTTAGTAGACAGTCAAAAGGTAATTTTTTAACTATCATCATGGTATATATACAGTATATATTTCAGCTGTAAAGTTTTTAAGTTGTTTTTTTTTTGCTGTTTTTAGTGACATCAGTCTTTTTCGCTATCAAATTGGACTAGCTTAAAATATATATTTTTTTTAATAAATTTAAGTCATCTTTAATACTTCAAGTTCCAATTTATGAACTTTTTGAAAGTCTGATTATACAGTCTCTCTCTTATTCCGGTGATTGAAAGTTATAAAATGCTCTTGTGTTTTTAATGTGAGCAATAAAGTGATGCAGATACCGGTGTAAGACCTGAATATGCTGGAATAACACAAGCGAAGAATAAAAATAACATATAATTGTAGACTACGCCCTCGGACGGGGCTATTAATCGGGGCAGTGAACTTCTGCAGGCGGCGAGTGTTCGCATTAGTTCTGCCTTAAGTAGGTTGAGTTTAACAGCCAAACGCTCGCTGCCGTCTATCCGAACATTAAAACCACCTTTCAAACTTCATTTTACAGAAAACTTAATGACCAGAACAAACTATCCAAGAAGAAGGAAGAAGAAAAAAAAAAAAAAAAGGGAAAAGTAATTATTTCGGCAGATGAAAGAAAACACTAAATTAACAATCCCTTTTAAGAGGAAGTTAAAACTCTTTTGTTTCTGAGAAACACGACTATTTATCAAGTTGGGAAAAAGTGCAGTAAAAAGTTAATAAAATGCATATTATACAGGATGACTTACTGTGCAAGTTCAAAGAGTAAATGTATACTTTGTATAAAGAACAAAAAAAAGCACCAACGTTAACGGGGAACAAATGATACAAATAAAACATATATATTCTATTATAGCTCATGTTCATTTCAAAAATAAAATAAAAATAAACCATATAAAAAGTTATATTGCATATCATAAAACTTTACACTTTGATAATGCTACAATTCCATCTAGGGCCGGCAAGTCCTATTAAAACGCCTTAGAATTGGCTAAAACGAAATTAAACGTAGATGAATTGTGAACTGTACGGTGTTTATTTTTAATCATTATATTTGACGTCTCAAATGATTTTATTTTATTTCTGCAAACGTTGACTTTTTGTGAAGGCAGGAGATAAAACCGCTCCTCTGAAGTCTATCAGATAACAGGAGAGTTACAGAGACCTCATACAACAGAGGAGAATAAAAGATATATGTAGAAAAAAAAACACAAAATGCTTTTATGTGCTTTGATCTTGAAATAAACAGAATGAAAGAGCTTTTACTGGTGATTCTCCCTGCGACCAATGGGGGTCTCTGTGGGTTTTCATTAGGTCTGGTGTAACCTGAGTGTTACAGAAACAAAGGTTTCTTAGATGTACATTTGAAGGGGCCAAGCAAACACGTTTAATAAGAATAAAATCAGGCAGAATACTCCGGCTGCTTTTTGAGAAATCATGAAAACTCCAAAGTAATTTGATGTGATTAGTGAGTAATCATCGCTGCGGAAAGGAGGGGAGGAAAAAAGACTCCGCGAGATAAATAAACTATTTTTTAATGAGAAAAAGAGTTTATGAGCTAGACTGTTTGGGTAACTAATGCATTAAGAAAACAAATTTACATAGATGTGACTATATTATGCAAAACAAATTGCTTTCAATAATTCATTAAGTTCAAAGCATATTCTCAGAATGAGCAGGAGACGGGCGCGTCTCTCTAACCAGCCGTCTCCGCCAAACGGGGAAAATTGCTGAATTGTTTTAGGATCAATGTAGCGCTAAACATGAAGTTTATTATGTAGTCACAGCGATTTATTTTATGTTAGTTAAGCTCTAGGAAACTGTACTAACTTGTAATCCTACCCCCTGCATAGTCATGTGCCACGTCATCTACCTGCCACTCGTGCCCACGTCATCTACTTGCCACTCATGCCCACGTCATTTACCTGCCAACCCCTGCCCACGCCATCTACCTGCCAACCCCTGCCCACGTCATCTACCTGCCAACCCCTGCCCACGTCATCTACCTGCCACCCGTGCCCACGTCATCTACCTGCCAACCCCTGCACACGTCATCTACCTGCCAACCCCTGTCCACGTCATCTACCTGCCAACCCCTGCCCACGTCATCTACCTGCCATCTGTGCCCACGTCATCTACCTGCCACCCGTGCCCACGTCATCTACCTGCCACCTTCTGCTCGCTCCACACCAGGACCAGTGGCCTGATTGGTGCATGCGAGATTATCAGAAACAAAAAATAAATGTTAAAAACAATGGGGTCTCTTTATCCGTGGGCTAAGTGTTCAACCTGGATAGGGCTTGTTATTGTATGTATGTGAAAAGGGTTACCAACGGCTGGTGGTTCCTTCCCGCGAGCACCCCATGGTACGCAGTACCGGCACCTGTTTTTTGGGGCAATTTATCATTGTTATACCTAGTTCTGGAGGTTGGTAATCAATGAAATCATTTCAGAAATGGATAAGTGTCTGAAGAGCTGTCCAGTGTGGATACTGCAATAACTATTGCACCTTCTGGTGAGTATTAGGACATATATTCTAAATCCGGTTACCTTTTCTCATAGAGAAGCATTGCCGCCAACATTAGCTGGTCCGTCATTTATGTGACTAGTCAGAAGGAATTGCAGAGGAATTCTCATTCAATGGTACTAGCCACCAAATATTTGGAGGCAGAGTGGTTTACCAATGTCACTCCTTACCATATATCACCATCATGTCCCCATTATGTCGGAGAGAAGTCTACCAATGTCACTCCCTACCATATATCACCACCATGTCCCCATTATGTTGGCAAGAAGTCTACCAATGTCAGTTCCTACCATATATCACCATCATGTCCCCATTATGTCGGAGAGAAGTCTACCAATGTCACTCCCTACCATATATCACCACCATGTCCCCATTATGTTGGCAAGAAGTCTACCAATGTCAGTTCCTACCATATATCACCATCATGTCCCCATTATGTCGGAGAGAAGTCTACCAATGTCAGTTCCTACCATATATCACCACCATGTCCCCTTTATGTTGGAGGGAGAAGTCTACCAGGTACCGTACCATGTCTTTAAGATCTAGCTCCATGTGTATAATCTACAGTATACCAGGATTCTCCTTCCCATCGATCCTTATGGAATCTAGTCTTTAGATTGGCAGTAAGTAGGTCGACATGACTTTTTCACATTTTTATTTTTTTGAACTTTTTCATATTTTACGATCCATGTGGACTACAATTGGGAATGGTAACTTAGCCCGAAGCATGGTGAGCGAAGAAGATGCACTAATTGGGGTTCCCTGTCACTGTACGGAGAAAACAACACCAAAAAAGTAAAAAAAACCTCTTGTCGACCTAGAAACCATGTTGAACGAAGTCTAATCTACCTAACATACCACACCTGATCCTTATATGGATATCTGCTCTTTAAGATTAATCCAAAAGCAAAAAAAAAAAAAAAACACATGAAATACAGCTCCTAATGAATCAAACAAAACCTGAACTACATTTCCAACCACTGGAAGAAATCCTTCCGATGTCCCATATCACATTTACACAACATGTCCAGGAGATGGAATTTGTAAATGAATAAGATCATTAATGAGAGTGAGCTATAAAAGCATTTCACCAGAAGACTCTGATACCTACATGGCCCGTCCCACCTCACTGCCCTGCCCTGCTGTACATGACTTCTATATTATCATCACCAATGGCATCACTGCCCTGCTGTATGTGACTTCTCTATTATCATCACCAAAGGCATCACTGCCCTGCTGTATGTGACTTCTCTATTATCATCACCAATGGCATCACTGCCCTGCCCTGCTGTACATGACTTCTATATTATCATCACCAATGGCATCACTGCCCTGCTGTATGTGACTTCTATATTATCATCACCAATGGCATCACTGCCCTGCTGTATGTGACTTCTCTATTATCATCACCAATGGCATCACTGCCCTGCTGTATGTGACTTCTCTATTATCATCACCAATGGCATCACTGCCCTGCCCTGCTGTACATGACTCTATATTATCCTCACCAATGGCATCACTGCCCTGCTGTATGTGACTTCTCTATTATCATCACCAATGGCATCACTGCCCTGCTGTATGTGACTTCTCTATTATCATCACCAATGGCATCACTGCCCTGCCCTGCTGTACATGACTTCTATATTATCCTCACCAATGGCATCACTGCCCTGCTGTATGTGACTTCTCTATTATCATCACCAATGGCATCACTGCCCTGCTGTATGTGACTTCTCTATTATCATCACCAATGGCATCACTGCCCTGCCCTGCTGTACATGACTTCTATATTATCATCACCAATGGCATCACTGCCCTGCCGTATGTGACTTCTATATTATCCTCACCAATGGCATCACTGCCCTGCCCTATGTGACTCCTATATTATCATCACCAATGGCATCACTGCCCTGCCCTGCTGTATGCGACTTCTATATTGTCCTCACCAATGGCATCACTGCCCTGCCCTGCTGTGACTCCTATATTATCATCACCAATGGCATCACTGCCCTGCTGTACATGACTTCTATATTATCATCACCAATGGCATCACTGCCCTGCTGTATGTGACTTCTCTATTATCATCACCAATGGCATCACTGCCCTGCTGTATGTGACTTCTCTATTATCATCACCAATGGCATCACTGTCCTGCCCTGCTGTGACTCCTATATTATCACCACCAATGGCATCACTGCCCTGCCCTGCTGTATGTGACTTCTCTATTATCATCACCAATGGCATCACTGCCCTGCCCTGCTGTATGTGACTTCTACATTATCATCACCAATCTATATTATCATCACCAATCTATATTATCATCACCAAATGGCATCACTGCCCTGCCCTGCTGTACATGACTTCTATATTATCATCACCAAATGGCATCACTGCCCTGCCCTGCTGTACATGACTTCTATATTATCATCACCAATGGCATCACTGCCCTGCTGTATGTGACTTCTCTATTATCATCACCAATGGCATCACTGCCCTGCTGTATGTGACTTCTCTATTATCATCACCAATGGCATCACTGCCCTGCTGTATGTGACTTCTCTATTATCATCACCAATGGCATCACTGCCCTGCTGTATGTGACTTCTATATTATCATCACCAATGGCATCACTGCCCTGCTGTATGTGACTTCTCTATTATCATCACCAATGGCATCACTGCCCTGCCCTGCTGTACATGACTTCTATATTATCCTCACCAATGGCATCACTGCCCTGCTGTATGTGACTTCTCTATTATCATCACCAATGGCATCACTGCCCTGCTGTATGTGACTTCTCTATTATCATCACCAATGGCATCACTGCCCTGCCCTGCTGTACATGACTTCTATATTATCATCACCAATGGCATCACTGCCCTGCTGTATGTGACTTCTATATTATCCTCACCAATGGCATCACTGCCCTGCCCTGCTGTATGTGACTTCTACATTATCATCACCAATCTATATTATCATCACCAATGGCATCACTGCCCTGCTGTATGTGACTTCTCTATTATCATCACCAATGGCATCACTGCCCTGCTGTATGTGACTTCTCTATTATCATCACCAATGGCATCACTGCCCTGCTGTATGTGACTTCTATATTATCATCACCAATGGCATCACTGCCCTGCTGTATGTGACTTCTCTATTATCATCACCAATGGCATCACTGCCCTGCTGTATGTGACTTCTATATTATCATCACCAATGGCATCACTGCCCTGCTGTATGTGACTTCTCTATTATCATCACCAATGGCATCACTGCCCTGCTGTATGTGACTTCTATATTATCCTCACCAATGGCATCACTGCCCTGCCCTGCTGTATGTGACTTCTCTATTATCATCACCAATGGCATCACTGCCCTGCCCTGCTGTATGTGACTTCTCTATTATCATCACCAAATGTCATTACTGCCCTGCCCTGCTGTACATGACATATATTATCATCACCAATGGCATCACTGCCCTGCTGTATGTGACTTCTCTATTATCATCACCAATGGCATCACTGCCCTGCTGTATGTGACTTCTCTATTATCATCACCAATGGCATCACTGCCCTGCTGTATGTGACTTCTATATTATCACCAATGGCATCACTGCCCTGCTGTATGTGACTTCTCTATTATCATCACCAATGGCATCACTGCCCTGCTGTATGTGACTTCTCTATTATCATCACCAATGGCATCACTGCCCTGCTGTATGTGACTTCTCTATTATCATCACCAATGGCATCACTGCCCTGCTGTATGTGACTTCTATATTATCATCACCAATGGCATCACTGCCCTGCCCTGCTGTATGTGACTTTTATATTATCATCACCAATGGCATCACTGCCATGCCCTGCTGTATGGCATTTACTATCATGACCATATGGAGATCTGAGGTCTCTTGGGAGGCATATATGCTGTAGTTTGTGACCAGTTAGGCCAGCTACAGTCAGAAGTCCATCTACCTACCGCGATGTGCATGCACCATGAGGGCACAAGAGCAACCAATCACACATCCCATAAATCCTCCTAGTGAGAACCAAATATGAGGATCCAGCTCTCCGAGGCCCCCATGCTAACCACGGTCCCACCATGCTACCCTGATGACCCAGGATACGATAATATAGCTCTAAGATTCTTTTTGGCCACAAAAGCAGAATCTCCTTACAAATTATTGTGACAGCAAAAGACAAGTTTCCTACACAGCTTTGAATCTGGGAAATGTCACCTGGGCTCTGCCTAAAATAAAATCCATGAGGAATAACTCTGAAACCACGTTAGGTCAAAGTAAGACACGTGACGCTCGGCGGTGGTCACATGGTCAGTGGCGCACGGACGTAGCGGTGGCAAAATCCGGTGAATAACTGGTTACATTTTACCTGTGGAAAAAACTTCAACTTTTATTGCGCAAAATAAATATGTTGTTCTGGAAAGAAACTGATACATTTATTTTAAAGTGGGGGAAAAATGCCGTCTCTCAGGAAAAACTGCTGCGTCATGGAAAAACTTGAGCCGGTAGTTTTGTCAGCGTTGCATTTTCAATATTACACTGTCAGTCTTCATTCACTACCTGACAAACCTGTCAGTCAGGCGGCAATCGTGTTTCGTGAGGAGCTCTCCGCGTATCACAACAATAATACTGCTGGCTGCGCATTATCTTTTGATAAATAATGAAGAGCAGAAAGTCCTAAAATCTTTCCCGACAAAGTCAGACAATGGTGGGAAGATTTCGTCACCGTCCGCTTTCTATGTAACCCCAAACTAAGGGCTCATTGCTAAGTAGCGCCATTACTCGTACATCTCGTCGCTATCATTCTGACGGTTTACAATATTGCACATTTCAGTCTGTGGACGCTACAAGTATAGGAAAGTCATTTTAATTTTTATAATATAAATTCAGGGGTCCCATCACACCAGCCAGAAGGGATAACAGGCGTCAGCAGTGTTTCTGTAGACAGTAGAATATAATTACGCCATGATTTCTACATAGAAACTGTGACTCCGGCGTTAGCACGATGACCTCACACGCCGCAAGCAAAGGGTGAGCCCCAGACAGAGCCAGGATAGAGATTCATTTTCCTAGAGCAAGACACTGCGTGTACTGTATGAGTGTGTACAGTATGTGTGTGTACTGTATGTGTGTGTGTACAGTATGTGTGTGTACAGTATGTGTGTGTGTACAGTATGTGTGTGTGTACCTACAGTATGTGGGGGCAGAAGGAGTCGTCAAAATTCAGTGTCTGATAAAGTACTGTTACAGGTATCCAGATGACAGATCAATAACGTATTGGGCAACAGTGAATATGTCAACACCATATGGTTGACATGCAAAAATGTTACTTGATTCACTATAGACTGTACACGGACTATGATTGGGAATAGTACCTTGCGGAGGGGCGCAGTAAGCCACCTCGCCTGAAGCGAGCCCGTGAGGGTCTTCGTTTGTACTGATGGTGGTCACAGAACACGAAATATAATAAATTTGGCCCCCAAAAACCTATGTTGATCATTTTTGTGTCATGTCGGCCTTTAGTACCCATAGACCTATTGGTGATTACCTATTGACTGTGGACCATAACATATCACACCCAAGGTTACATTAAATAGCCTGTGGAATAAGAGGACACAGAGGGCCTAAATCACTCGCTACGGTTTTTTTTGCAGTCCTGCGTTCCCATAGTCGCCGGTCTAAACTGCGCATGCGTATGCACCGCAATGCGCAGGCACGCCGTACAGGTACAAAGCGGATCGCCGCTCAGCAATGGGTTTTTGCGACTGATCCGTTCGCACGGGCGATCGCAAGGAGATTGACAGGAAGAGGGCATCTGTGGGTGGCAACTGACCGTTTTCTGGGAGTGTTTAAAAATACGCAGGCGTGTCCAATCGTTTGCAGGGCGGGTGTCTAACGTCAATTCCGGTCCTGGACAGCCTGATGTGATCGCAGCGGCTGAGTAAGTCCTGGGCTGCGCAGAGACTGCACAAAAACTTTTTGTACCGCGATCGCACACTTGCACAGCTATAATACACTCCCCCTGTAGGCGGCGACTATGCGAACGCAAGACTGCAAAAAAAAACCCTAGCGAGCAATCAGGTCTGAATTAGGCCCAGAGAACGGTAATAGAGCGATAATCAGCCCCTTTTAAACTAAATCCAGAGCAAACTAACTGGATTCTCTCTTTAATAACATCACCATTGATTTAGATTCTGTAGCAAAATATCAGAAAACTCTGCACTTTTCCCAAGTCAGGACCAACAACATGTGGCTGCTCATCTGCAATTGGCAGGACAGAGTTGTCAGTCTCTTACATAGGAATAGGTAATATAAGGACCTGCCTATATGTGCCTCATACCTCTAACACTTTTCCTGACTAAGGGGTGCCGGCAGTTGCATGCGTAGCTGTGACCTAATTCGCAGTGGACTTGCAAAACATGCTAATGACCCAGCCACTGTCTTGTGCGCAGACACGCCCACTTCCGGCATCTCACATCCATTGCTCACGTACGTAAACATCAGCAAATATCTGTCTGACCATCAGATGAATTTGTAACTAACACTGCAACGCCTAGAAGATGATCCTATCATGCCAGCACTTTTGTAGCCAACCTCGTTACCTCCCCAAACGCTGACTATGTGTCACTCACATTGCCAATACATCCTCTATGTATCTGCAATAGCTGGCTATTCGCAGAGCGTGCGCAGTCAGGCTTTGGCGCACGTGCATTGCAAAAAATTGCTCCACTGCGTCCGGCAAATACAAGTACTACTACCATGAAAACGTGCGGAGTATTCTTTCACATAAAACACTGTAGGAGACTAAGCAGCAGATTGGTAATTACCATTGTTCCTTGCTTTGTTACCCAAAACTGCTATCATTCATTGTTAATTCTGAACAATATCCACAGTGTAGTGAGGCTACCATGACAACCACAGTCGCATGCAACATTTTGACCTCTTCTTCCCTCTGCCATTACATAACATAACATGCTGAGCGTCTGATCCTGTGTCTCTCAGGCAACAATACTTTGTTTCACTCCAGAGAGAATTTGAAATGGAGAACGATTTGTAGGCATTCCACAGATGTCACAATGAGGGGACAAGAAATGACTTGTGCTAAGTGAAATGTAGGCTGTAGTTTAACGCTTTACTGCTAAATTTTAGATGGGTAATGAAATATATCATCCAGATATAGAATTATACTGTACTCTACATAGAGACGACGCATGTAGAGATATGAATAGGAAAAGGCATTTTTAAAAACGGTGCATCACACTCTGTGCTGCTGTGGACCCTGCTCCTCCCACTACATAACTCTCAGTCTGTGGCTTCCTGCTGCCTCCCTTCCCCTCCTCACATCATATCACTGCTCCTGTCACATGCAGCCCTGTCCTCACTGACACATCTCTCATCTCCTGATATACTCTGTGCTGCTGGGGACCCTGCTCCTCCCACTATATAACTCTCAGTCTGTGGCTTCCTGCTGCCTCCCTTCCCCTCCTCACATCATATCACTGCTCCTGTCACATGCAGCCCTGTCCTCACTGACACATCACTCATCTCCTGATATACTCTGTGCTGCTGGGGACCCTGCTCCTCCCACTATATAACTCTCAGTCTGTGGCTTCCCTTCTGCCTCCCTTCCCCTCCTCACATCATATCACTGCTCCTGTCATATGCAGCCCTGTCCTCACTGACACATCACTCATCTCCCGATATACTCTGTGCTGCTGGGGACCCTGCTCCTCCCACTATATAACTCTCAGTCTGTGGGTTCCTGCTGCCTCCATTCCCCTCCTCACAACATGTCACTACCCTGTCACATGCAGCCCTGTCCTCACTGACACATCACTCATCTCCTGATATACTCTGTGCTGCTGGGAACCCTGCTCCTTACACTATATAACTCTCAGTCTGTAGCTTCATGCTGACCCCCATTACCCACATACTGCATATAAGCTGGAGATTAAGTATGACATAAAAACCCTTATAATTGTTATACTGCCTGTGGAATGAAGAGGATATTTCTATATAATTGTTATACTGCCTGTGGAATGAAGAGGATATTTCTATATAATTGTTATACTGCCTGTGGAATGAAGAGGATATTTCTATATAATTGTTATACTGCCTGTGGAAGGAAGAGGATATTTCTATATAATTGTTATACTGCCTGTGGAATGAAGAGGATATTTCAATATAATTGTTATACTGCCTGTGGAATGAAGAGGATATTTCTATATAATTGTTATACTGCCTGTGGAATGAAGAGGATATTTCTATATAATTGTTATACTGCCTGTGGAATGAAGAGGATATTTCTATATAATTGTTATACTGCCTGCGGAATGAAGAGGATATTTCTATAATAAGAATTTACTTACCGATAATTCTATTTCTCGTAGTCCGTAGTGGATGCTGGGAACTCCATAAGGACCATGGGGAATAGCGGCTCCGCAGGAGACTGGGCACAAAAGTAAAGCTTTAGGACTACCTGGTGTGCACTGGCTCCTCCCCCTATGACCCTCCTCCAAGCCTCAGTTAGGATACTGTGCCCGGACGAGCGTACACAATAAGGAAGGATTTTGAATCCCGGGTAAGACTCATACCAGCCACATCAATCACACCGTATAACCTGTGATCTGAACCCAGTTAACAGCATGATAACAGAGGAGCCTCTGGAAAGATGGCTCACAACAACAATAACCCGATTTTTGTAACAATAACTATGTACAAGTATTGCAGACAATCCGCACTTGGGATGGGCGCCCAGCATCCACTACGGACTACGTGAAATAGAATTATCGGTAAGTAAATTCTTATTTTCTCTGACGTCCTAGTGGATGCTGGGAACTCCGTAAGGACCATGGGGATTATGCCAAAGCTCCCAAACGGGCGGGAGAGTGCGGATGACTCTGCAGCACCGAATGAGAGAACTCCAGGTCCTCCTCAGCCAGGGTATCAAATTTGTAGAATTTAGCAAACGTGTTTGCCCCTGACCAAGTAGCTGCTCGGCAAAGTTGTAACGCCGAGACCCCTCGGGGAGCCGCCCAAGATGAGCCCACCTTCCTTGTGGAATGGGCTTTTACAGATTTTGGCTGTGGCAGGCCTGCCACAGAATGTGCAAGCTGAATTGTACTACAAATCCAACGAGCAATAGTCTGCTTAGAAGCAGGAGCACCCAGCTTGTTGGGTGCATACAGGATAAAAAGCGAGTCAGATTTCCTGACTCCAGCCGTCCTGGAAACATATATTTTCAGGGCCCTGACTACGTCCAGCAACTTGGAGTCCTCCAAGTCCCTAGTAGCCGCAGGTACCACAATAGGCTGGTTCAGGTGAAACGCTGAAACCACCTTAGGGAGAAATTGAGGACGAGTCCTCAATTCTGCCCTGTCCGTATGAAAAATTAGGTAAGGGCTTTTATAGGATAAAGCCGCCAATTCTGAGAC
Organism: Pseudophryne corroboree; assembly: GCF_028390025.1. Lineage (NCBI taxonomy): Eukaryota > Metazoa > Chordata > Amphibia > Anura > Myobatrachidae > Pseudophryne > Pseudophryne corroboree. The sequence goes on from NC_086451.1 coordinate 479,198,177, forward strand.
ACGCCTGGCTGAAGCCAGGGCCAACAGCATTACCACTTTCCATGTGAGATATTTTAAGTCCACAGTGGTGAGTGGTTCAAACCAATGTGATTTTAGGAACCCCAAAACTACATTGAGATCCCAAGGTGCCACTGGAGGCACAAAAGGAGGCTGTATATGCAGTACCCCCTTGACAAACGTCTGAACTTCAGGAACTGAAGCCAGTTCTTTCTGGAAGAAAATCGACAGGGCCGAAATTTGAACCTTAATGGACCCTAATTTTAGGCCCATAGACAGTCCTGTTTGCAGGAAATGCAGGAAACGACCCAGTTGAAATTCCTCTGTAGGGGCCTTCCTGGCCTCGCACCACGCAACATATTTACGCCAAATACGGTGATAATGTTGTGCGGTTACATCCTTCCTGGCTTTGATCAGGGTAGGGATGACTTCATCCGGAATGCCTTTTTCCTTCAGGATCCGGCGTTCAACCGCCATGCCGTCAAACGCAGCCGCGGTAAGTCTTGGAACATACAGGGTCCCTGCTGGAGCAGATCCCTTCTTAGAGGTAGAGGCCACGGGTCCTCTGTGAGCATCTCTTGAAGTTCCGGGTACCAAGTCCTTCTTGGCCAATCCGGAGCCACGAGTATAGTCCTTACTCCTCTCCTTCTTATGATTCTCAGTACCTTGGGTATGAGAGGCAGAGGAGGGAACACATACACTGACTGGTACACCCACGGTCTTACCAGAGCGTCCACAGCTATTGCCTGAGGGTCCCTTGACCTGGCGCAATACCTGTCTAGTTTTTTGTTGAGGCGGGACGCCATCATGTCCACCTTTGGTTTTTCCCAACGGTTCACAATCATGTGGAAGACTTCTGGGTGAAGTCCCCACTCTCCCGGGTGGAGGTCGTGTCTGCTGAGGAAGTCTGCTTCCCAGTTGTCCACTCCCGGAATGAACACTGCTGACAGTGCTATCACATGATTTTCCGCCCAGCGAAGAATCCTTGCAGCTTCTGCCATTGCCCTCCTGCTTCTTGTGCCGCCCTGTCTGTTTACGTGGGCGACTGCCGTGATGTTGTCTGACTGGATCAGCACCGGCTGACCTTGAAGCAGAGGTCTTGCTAGGCTTAGAGCATTGTAGATGGCCCTTAGCTCCAGGATATTTATGTGAAGTGATGTCTCCAGGCTTGACCACAAGCCCTGGAAATTTCTTCCCTGTGTGACTGCTCCCCAGCCTCTCAGGCTGGCATCCGTGGTCACCAGGACCCAGTCCTGAATGCCGAATCTGCGGCCCTCTAGAAGATGAGCACTCTGCAACCACCACAGGAGAGACACCCTTGTCCTTGGTGACAAGATTATCCGCTGATGCATCTGAAGATGCGACCCGGACCATTTGACTAGCAGATCCCACTGGAAGGTTCTTGCGTGGAATCTGCCGAATGGGATTGCTTCGTAGGAAGCCACCATCATTCCCAGGACCCTTGTGCATTGATGCACTGAGACTTGGCCTGGTTTTAGGAGATTTCTGACTAGCTCGGATAACTCCCTGGCTTTCTCCTCCGGGAGAAACACCTTTTTCTGGACTGTGTCCAGGATCATCCCTAGGAATAGAAGGCGTGTCGTCGGGATCAGCTGCGATTTTGGAATATTGAGAATCCAACCGTGCTGCCGCAGCACTATCTGAGATAGTGCTACCCCGACTTCCAACTGTTCCCTGGATCTTGCCCTTATCAGGAGATCGTCCAAGTAAGGGATAACTAAAACTCCCTTCTTTCGAAGGAGTATCATCATTTCGGCCATTACCTTGGTAAAGACCCGGGGTGCCGTGGACAATCCAAACGGCAGCGTCTGAAACTGATAGTGACAGTTCTGTACCACAAACCTGAGGTACCCTTGGTGAGAAGGGTAAATTGGGACATGTAGGTAAGCATCTTTGATGTCCAGAGAGACCATATAGTCCCCTTCTTCCAGGTTTGCAATCACTGCTCTGAGTGACTCCATCTTGAATTTGAACCTTTGTATGTAAGTGTTCAAGGATTTTAGATTTAAAATTGGTCTCACCGAGCCGTCCGGCTTCGGTACCACAAATAGTGTGGAATAGTACCCCTTTCCCTGTTGCAGGAGGGGTACCTTGATTATCACCTGCTGGGAATACAGCTTGTGAATGGCTTGCAATACTGCCTCCCTGTCTGAGGGAGACGTCGGTAAAGCAGACTTTAGGAAACGGCGAGGGGGAGACGTCTCGAATTCCAATTTGTACCCCTGAGATACCACCTGAAGGATCCAGGGGTCCACTTGCGAGTGGGCCCACTGCGCACTGAACTTCTTGAGACGGGCCCCCACCGTGCCTGAGTCCGCTTGTAAAGCCCCAGCGTCATGCTGAGGACTTTGCGGAGGCGGGAGAGGGCTTTTGTTCCTGGGAACTGGCTGTTTGCTGCAGCCTTTTTCCTCTCCCTCTGCCACGGGGCAGAAATGAGGCGCCTTTTGCCCGCTTGCCCTTATGGGGCCGAAAGGACTGCGCCTGATAATACGGCGTCTTCTTAGGTTGAGAAGCTACCTGGGGTAAAAATGTGGATTTTCCAGCAGTTGCCGTGGCTACCAGGTCTGATAGACCTACCCCAAATAACTCCTCCCCCTTATAAGGCAATACTTCCATGTGCCTTTTAGAATCCGCATCACCTGACCACTGTCGCGTCCATAAACCTCTTCTTGCAGAAATGGACAGCGCGCTAACTCTTGATGCCAGTCGGCAAATATCCCTCTGTGCATCACGCATATATAAAAATGCATCTTTCAAATGCTCTATAGTCAGTAATATACTGTCCCTATCTAGGGTATCAATATTTTCAGTCAGGGAATCCGACCACGCCACGCCCGCACTGCACATCCAGGCTGAGGCAATTGCTGGTCGCAGTATAACACCCGTGTGAGTGTATATACATTTTAGGATATTCTCCTGCTTTCTATCGGCAGGTTCCTTTGGGGCGGCCGTATCAGGAGAGGGTAGTGCTACCTGTTTAGACAAGCGTGTGAGCGCTTTATCCACCCTAGGGGGTGTTTCCCAACGTGCCCTATCCTCTGGCGGGAAAGGGTATGATGCCAATAACCTTTTAGGAATTATCAGTTTTTTATCGGGGGAAACCCACGCCTCATCACACACTTCATTTAATTCCTCGGATACAGGAAAAACTACAGGCAGTTTTTTCTCACCAAACATAATACCCTTTTTAGTGGTACTTGTATTATCAGAGATATGCAATACATTTTTCATTGCTTCAATCATGTAACGTGTGGCCCTACTGGAAGTCACGTTTGTCTCCTCATCATCGACACTGGAGTCAGTATCCGTGTCTGTGTCTGCCATTTGAGGTAACGGGCGTTTTAAAGCCCCTGATGGCGTTTGAGACCCCTGGACAGGCACAAGCTGAGTAGCCGGCTGTCTCATGTCGTCAACTGTCTTTCGTAAAGAACTGACACTGTCACGCAATTCCTTCCATAAGCTCAGCCACTCAGGTGTCGACTCCCTAGGGGGTGACAACTCTATAATAGGCAATTGCTCCGCCTCCATCTCACTTTCCTCCTCAAACATGTCGACACAATCGTACCGACACACCGCACACACACAGGGAATGCTCTGATAGAGGACAGGACCCCACTAGCCCTTTGGGGAGACAGAGGGAGAGTATGCCAGCACACACCAGAGCACTATATATAGACAGGAATACCACTATAAAACGTGCTTTTCCCTTTATAGCTGCTGTTATTATTAGAACTGCGCCAAATTAGTGCCCCCCTCTCTTTTTTACCCTTTTCTGTAGTGCAGGACTGCAGGGGATAGTCAGGGAGACGTCCTTCCAGCGGAGCTGTGATGGAAAATGGCGCCCGTGTGCTGAGGAGATAGGCCCCGCCCCCTTCTCGGCAGCCTTTTCTCCCGCTTTTTGGCGAGTTCTGGCGGGGGTTAAAATACATCCATATAGCCCTGGGGGTTATATGTGGTGTATTTTCGCCAGCCAAGGTGTTTACATTGCTGCTCAGGGCGCCCCCCCCTAGCGCCCTGCACCCTCAGTGACCGAAGTGTGAAGTGTGCCTGAGTAACAATGGCGCACAGCTGCAGTGCTGTGCGCTACCTTGTTGAAGACTGATGTCTTCTGCCGACGATTTTTCCGGACCTCTTCTTGCTTCTGGCTCTGTAAGGGGGCCGGCGGCGCGGCTCTGGGACCGGACTCCGAGGCTGGGCCTGTGTTCGGTCCCTCTGGAGCTAATGGTGTCCAGTAGCCTAAGAAGCCCAAGCTGGCTGCAAGCAGGCAGGTTCGCTTCTTCTTTTCTTAGTCCCTCGATGCAGTGAGCCTGTTGCCAGCAGGTCTCACTGAAAATAAAAAACCTAAAACTAAACTTTCACTAAGAAGCTCAGGAGAGCCCCTAGTGTGCACCCTTCTCGGCCGGGCACAAAAATCTAACTGAGGCTTGGAGGAGGGTCATAGGGGGAGGAGCCAGTGCACACCAGGTAGTCCTAAAGCTTTACTTTTGTGCCCAGTCTCCTGCGGAGCCGCTATTCCCCATGGTCCTTACGGAGTTCCCAGCATCCACTAGGACGTCAGAGAAATAATTGTTATACTGCCTGTGGAATGAAGAGGATATTTCTATATAATTGTTATACTGCCTGTGGAATGAAGAGGATATTTCTATATAATTGTTATACTGCCTGTGGAATGAAGAGGATATTTCTATATAATTGTTATACAGGTTGAGTATCCCTTATCCAAAATGCTTGGGACCAGAGGTATTTTGGATATCAGATTTTTCCGTATTTTGGAATAATTGCATACCATAATGAGATATCATGGCAATGGGACCTAAATCTAAGCACAGAATGCATTTATGTTTCATATACATCTTATACACACAGCCTGAAGGTCATTTTAGCCAATATTTTTTATAACTTTGTACATTAAACGAAGTGTGTCTACATTCACACAATTCATTTATGTTTCATATACACACAGCCTGAAGGTCATTTAATACAATATTTTTAATAACTTTGTGTATTAAACAAAGTTTGTGAACATTGAGACATCAAAAAAATAAGAATTTACTCACCGGTAATTCTATTTCTCATAGTCCGTAGTGGATGCTGGGAACTCCGTCAGGACCATGGGGAATAGCGGCTCCGCAGGAGACAGGGCACAAAATTTAAAAGTTTGACCACTAGGTGGTGTGTACTGGCTCCTCCCCCTATGACCCTCCTCCAAGCCTCAGTTAGGATACTGTGCCCGGACGAGCGTACACAATAAGGAAGGATTTTGAATCCCGGGTAAGACTCATACCAGCCACACCAATCACACCGTACAACTTGTGATCTGAACCCAGTTAACAGTATGATAACGTAGGAGCCTCTGAAAAGATGGCTCACAACAATAAACAACCCGATTTTTTTGTAACAATAACTATGTACAAGTATTGCAGACAATCCGCACTTGGGATGGGCGCCCAGCATCCACTACGGACTATGAGAAATAGAATTACCGGTGAGTAAATTCTTATTTTCTCTGACGTCCTAGTGGATGCTGTGGACTCCGTCAGGACCATGGGGATTATACCAAAGCTCCCAAACGGGCGGGAGAGTGCGGATGACTCTGCAGCACCGAATGAGAGAACTCCAGGTCCTCCTTAGCCAGGGTATCAAATTTGTAGAATTTTACAAACGTGTTCTCCCCTGACCACGTAGCTGCTCGGCAGAGTTGTAATGCCGAGACCCCTCGGGCAGCCGCCCAAGATGAGCCCACCTTCCTTGTGGAGTGGGCATTGACAGATGTAGGCTGTGGCAGGCCTGCCACAGAATGTGCCAGTTGAATTGTGCTACAAATCCAACGAGCAATCGTCTGCTTAGAAGCAGGAGCACCCAGCTTGTTGGGTGCATACAGTATAAACAGCGAGTCAGATTTTCTGACTCCAGCCGTCCTTGAAATATATATTTTCAATGCTCTGACAACGTCCAGCAACTTGGAATCCTCCAAATCGCTAGTAGCCGCAGGCACCACAATAGGCTGGTTCAGGTGAAACGCTGATACCACCTTAGGCAGAAAATGAGGACGCGTCCGCAGTTCTGCCCTGTCCGAATGGAAAATCAGATATGGGCTTTTATACGATAAAGCCGCCAATTCCGACACTCTCCTGGCTGAAGCCAGGGCCAGTTGTATATGTAGTACTCCTTTTACAAAAGTCTGGACTTCAGGAACTGAAGCCAATTCTTTCTGGAAGAAAACCGACAGGGCCGAAATTTGAACCTTAATGGACCCTAATTTGAGGCCCATAGATAATCCTGTTTGCAGGAAATGTAGGAATCGACCCAGTTGAAATTCCTCTGTCGGGGCCTTCCTGGCCTCACACCATGCAACATATTTTCTCCAAATGCGGTGATAATGTTGTGCAGTCACCTCCTTCCTGGCTTTGACCAGGGTAGGGATGACCTCTTCCGGAATGCCTTTTTCCCTTAGGATCCGACGTTCAACCGCCATGCCGTCAAACGCAGCCGCGGTAAGTCTTGGAATAGACACGGTCCCTGCTGAAGCAGATCCCTTCTTAGAGGTAGAGGCCACGGATCTTCCGTGAGCATCTCCTGAAGTTCCGGGTACCAAGTCCTTCTTGGCCAGTCCGGAGCCACTAGTATCATTCTTACTCCCCTTTGCCGTATAATTCTCAGTACCTTGGGTATGAGAGGCAGAGGAGGGAACACATACACTGACTGGTACACCCACGGTGTTACCAGAGCGTCCACAGCTATTGCCTGAGGGTCTCTTGACCTGGCGCAATACCTGTCCAATTTTTTGTTGAGGCGGGATGCCATCATGTCCACCATTGGTCTTTCCCAATGGACTACAATCATGTGGAAGACTTCTCTGACAGTGCTATCACATGATTTTCCGCCCAGCGAAGAATCCTTGCAGCTTCTGCCATTGCCCTCCTGCTTCTTGTGCCGCCCTGTCTGTTTACGTGGGCGACTGCCGTGATGTTGTCCGACTGGATCAACACCGGCTGACCCTGAAGCAGAGGTTTTGCCAGGCTTAGAGCATTGTAGATTGCTCTTAGTTCCAGTATATTTATGTGAAGAGACGTTTCCAGGCTTGACCACACGCCCTGGAAGTTTCTTCCTTGTGTGACCGCTCCCCAGCCTCTCAGGCTGGCATCCGTGGTCACTAGGACCCAGTTCTGTATGCCGAATCTGCGGCCCTCTAACAGATGAGCACTCTGCAACCACCATAGCAGAGAGACCCTTGTCCTTGTCGACAATTTTATCCGCTGATGCATCTGCAGATGCGATCCGGACCATTTGTCTAGCAGATCCCACTGAAAAATTCGTGCATGGAATCTGCCGAATGGAATCGCTTCGTAAGAAGCCACCATTTTTCCCAGGACTCTTGTGCATTGATGCACAGACACTGTCCCTGGTTTTAGGAGGTTCCTGACGAGTTCGGATAACTCCCTGGCTTTCTCCTCCGGAAGAAATACCTTTTTCTGAACAGTGTCCAGAATCATCCCTAGGAACAGCAGACGTGTCGTCGGGATCAGTTGGGATTTTGGAAAATTCAGAATCCACCCGTGCTGTTGGAGCACTACTTGAGTTAGTGCTACTCCGACCTCCAGCTGTTCTCTGGATCTTGCCCTTATCAGGAGATCGTCCAAGTAAGGGATAATTAATACGCCTTCTCTTCGAAGAAGGATCATCATTTCGGCCATTACCTTGGTAAAGACCCTGGGTGCCGTGGACAATCCAAACGGCAGCGTCTGAAACTGATAATGACAGTTTTGTACCACGAACCTGAGGTACCCTTGGTGTGAAGGGCAAATTGGGACATGAAGGTAAGCATCCTTGATGTCCAAGGACACCATAAAATCCCCTTCTTCCAGATTCGCTATCACTGCTCTGAGTGACTCCATCTTGAACTTGAATTTTTGTATGTACAGGTTCAGAGATTTCAGATTTAGAATAGGTCTTACCGAGCCGTCCGGCTTCGGTACCACAAATAGCGTGGAGTAATACCCCTTTCCCTGTTGTAGAAGGGGTACCTTGATTATCACCTGCTGAGAATACAGCTTGTGAATGGCTTCCAATACCGTCGCCCTGTCTGAGGGAGACGTTGGCAAAGCAGATTTTAGGAACCGGCGAGGGGGAGACTTCTCGAATTCCAACCTGTAACCCTGAGATACTACCTGCAGGATCCAGGGGTCCACCTGCGAGTGAGCCCACTGTGCGCTGAAATTCTTGAGGCGACCCCCCACCGCCCCTGAGTCCGCTTGTAAGGTCCCAGCGTCATGCTGAGGCCTTTGCAGAAGCCGGGGAGGACTTCTGCTCCTGGGAAGGGGCTGCTTGCTGCAGTCTCTTACCCTTTCCTTTGCCTCGGGGCAAATATGAATGTCCTTTTGCTCGCTTGTTCTTATAGGAACGAAAGGACTGCGGCTGAAAAGACTGCGTCTTTTTCTGCTGGGAGGGGACTTGAGGTAAAAAGGTGGACTTCCCGGCTGTTGCCGTGGCTACCAAATCCGATAGACCGACCCCAAATAATTCCTCCCCTTTATACGGCAATACTTCCATATGCCGTTTGGAATCC